>NC_079189.1:320695779-320995779 GCF_029499605.1 Hyla sarda
GCTAGAATGCTTTTCATTCATAGCGCAGCGGTGACATATGTATATAGATGCTGCGAGGGTACATTATACTTGTGCCGGCGGGGGATACATTATACTTTCACCAGCAGGGGGTATATATTGCGCCGGCAGGGGATATATATTTATTAATGCGCTGGCGGGGGTATATAATATATATGCGCTGGATGGGCTAGATATATAGGCTATATGTCTGCCCCCCCCCCCCCCCTGCAGCGCTATATATATCTTGCCCCCCACAGCACTTATAATATAGATATGGCCCCCTTCTACTCACAATCTTCATTTTTAAATCTCCCGCTGAGAGCCCTGATTGGCTCCTCAGTACGGACCATTCAGGGCTCCCGCTGGGGATTCAAAAATGAGAGTTAAAACACACGATACATCGCAGGGTTGCAGAGCATGCCGCCCGCTCCCTTGCTTAATAACTTCTGATCCCATCGGGTCTCCGAAGTGAAACCCTGTGCGATCAATCCCTCAGCCCCTGTACTACAACCCCCATCATGGAACAGAGTCTGTTCCATGATGGAGGTAGTAGTACAAACACTAATGTAGCCTCCCCAGCTGTCCGCAGACTCACGCAGACTGAGAATTACAACTCCCATCATGGAAATAAGTCTGTTCCATGATGGGAGTTGTAGTAGTTCCGGCTGTGGGAGTCTGTAGGCAGAGGTGTTATGGCCATGGCCATACATGAGGGATGTTATAACGGGTCTTAACGGATGAATATTTATTCATCCGTTAGCACCCGTTATTATACATCCATTTTCACGCAGAAAACGTACGTTTAATAACGGATGAATGCTCATAGTGTGAAAGCAGCCTAACAGGGGCTCTAACTGGGGGTCGTTTACATTGCAAAAAAAAAAAAAAAAGTACAGTTTTTTTTCTCTGCTAAACTACTGACAGACCCCATAAAAATAAATGGGGTTCATTGAGACCAGGAGGTCTCAGCTGTGCTCTAATCCATTTTTTATTTGTTGCTGGAGCACAACAGCAATGTGAACCTATCCTAAGGAGTGTTTAAAGCAGAGAATCTAACTTATTTTCCAAACAATGATTGTGATGCTTTAAGATGCCCTTTAATTGGCAGATAACAGAAGTGGATTCAATAAGTACTTACTTGTTATCCACCTTTGCAGCATAGAGTTTATTTTTCTCTAAATCAGTCTGCTTCTCTTCTATAGTGCTGTAGTGTAAAAGCATTTCATCCATAAGTACTTCTAATTTGTGTAGTTCTTGCCACGGCTGAAAGACGAAATGTCCAGGATGGCAGGCCACAGACACATAGACATCAATGTGCTCACCAGACCTAGGCAGAGGTAGAGGTGGTGGCAAATCTAAGGAAGTGCCTGTGGTGACTTGTTCTATGGCAGGTTTCTTTGTTACATGGTTTTGATCTTTCCGGGACACTGCTGCTTGTGTCCCAGCATCTCCTCTGCCTTTTAACAAATTTGATGCACTACTGGGCAATACGTTTTTCTGCTGCTTCCACAACTCTTCACTGGTGATTTGGCGATTGATGCTACGCTCAGGATCAAGAGAGGCCCTTGATGTGAAGAGGTAAACTGACACCATGCTTTTTGATTCATCAATCTTCACTACCTGAGAAAAAGGAAAAAATAGTTCACATTCATATTAAGAAAAACAAATGATATAAGTGTACCTGTTATTTGCAAAAACTTTAGATAATGTAGATAATAACATGATATTTATATTTGCAATATACATTGGTTAAAACTGTGAATATTTTTGGGTGAGAAAATCCTGGCTTGTCCGTGAAGTTATTGCCTGTGTGTCTCTGTGCAGAGACAAAATATAGGAAGTGTGGGTGGTCAAGCAGGGCTTTGTGCACTGTGGCTCTTTGATATGCTTCCGGCACACACAGAGTGACTGACAAGCTAAGAGTCCGAACAGAGACACAAGCAATAGCTGCAGAGACAGCATTTTTTTCACCTAAAAATTGAAAACGTTTTTTAACCATTACTAATATGTAGGGCTGCAGCTAACAATTATTTCTAAAATTGATTAGTTGGTCGATTAGGCCCCTTTCACATTACAGGTATCATCCTGTAAAAAACCTCCATCCTGAAAACGACCGTCAAAAAAACCCATTCGTGTTAATGTGATTATGTCCGTTTTTACTAATGTGAGTTATTTTTGCCGGCACAAAAGAAGGTGCATGCACTAATTTTTGGTCCGGCAAAAAAGAATGGTGAAAAACCAGACAAAATTTAACATTAAAGTCTGTGGGAACTGGATGTTAAAAAACCTGACAATAACTGATAATGGATGTTTTTTTTTGAACATCCATTTTTTGTTCTGAGCATGCTCAGTACAGCTTTACAAAAAGGGTTAAAAACCTGATTAAAAAAAAAACGGATGTAACTGGTAATAATGAATGATAATGGATGATAACAGATGAACATCAGGTTTTTTAAGAAAAAAAACATTACAAATAATGGAAGATGGTCATCAGTTATCCATTATTACCAGTTATTGCATCTGTTTTTTTTCATCTGTAACTGTAAAATAACGGCAGTAAAAAAGCAGGATGATACCTGTAGTGTGAAAGGGGCCTTATTGGTTCGATGAATTGGAAAAAAAAACGCAAATTTACACAAAAAAGGGTTTCTGGGTTTAAGTTTAATAACTATGTAATTTAGGCAAATAAAACAAGTTAAAAACACCATAGAAAAGGTAATGAGTAACAGAACAAACTTCAAACAAGGTAGACATCTACAAAGTATGCAAAGCAGAGCCATGATGGCTGGAATATATCCCATGACAAATCCTTGTGCCTATTGGTTAGCCATGCAGAAGCCAGTGCCACATTAGTCCATTGTCCATATAGTCAATGCAATGGCAGCAGGAAGTACGAGGCAGCTTTTCAGAATGTGAAGGATATCACAGATTATTCTTCACTCCAAACCAGTGTTTCCCAACCAGGGTGCCTATAGATGTTGCAAAACTACAACTCCTAACATGCCTGGACAGCATTTGGCCATACCGCAGTATCAAACATGAGAGGTTACATTTTTTTTTTTTTTACTTTACACTTTTTATATAGCACTCCTGTACACATGGGGGTATGTGCAGAGCATTGCTACCTTGTGTCTGTAGTACAGATACTAGGATGCAATGCTCTGCACATACCCCCATGTGTATAGCAGTGTATATGTCGTACATACACACTGCTAAACACATGGTAGTATGTGCAGAGCATTGCATTCTAGTGTCTGTACTACAGACACATGAGTGTAATGCTCTGAATATACCCCTATGTATATAGCGGTATGTGCAGAGCATTGTACCCTAGTGTCTGTAGATGACACTAGGGTGCAATGCTCTGCAGATACCCCACGTGTGTCAATATGCAATGCGGCAGTAACAGTGAAAGGGCGCATCAAATAGCAGGAAAAGAGAGCAGAGCAGCAGCACGTGTGATTGGTCAGCGACTTAATATACAGAGGCTGCAGCGGTGCAGCCAGCGCCCGGACAACCAATTAACCCATTATTAGATAATGGGATTCGTGGACAACGAATCCCGTAATGACATTTTATCGAATAATCGTTGCAGCCCTAATCCACTGCACTGGCCACACTTTGCAGCTGGTTATAATGGTGCATAGCAGAATCTAGGAATTTAACCCCTTAAGGACCAGGCGTTTTTCCTTTTTTGCACTTTCGTTTTTTCCTCCTTACCTTTAAAAATCATAACTCCTTCAATTTTGCACCTAAAAATCTATATTATGGCGTATTTTTTGCGCCACCAGTTCTACTTTGTAATGACATCAGTCATTGTACCCAAAAATCTACGGCGAAACGGAAAAAAAAATCATTGTGCGACAAAATTGAAAAAAAAAATGCCATTTTGTAACTTTTAGGGGCTTCCGTTTCTACGTAGTACATTTTTTGTTACAAATGACACCTTTTCTTTATTCTCTAGGTCCATATGGTTAAAACGATACCCTACTTGTATAGGTTTGATTTTGTATTACTACTGAAAAAAAAATCATAAATACATGCAGGAAAATGTATACGTTTAAAATTGTCATCTTCTGACCCCTATAACTTTTTTATTTATTTATTTACTATGCATATGGGGCGGTTTTTGTCGGTACCATTTTTGCATAGATCGGACTTTTTGATCGCTTTTTATTCATCTTTTCATGATATAAAAAGTGACGCCATTTTGAACTTTGGAATTTTTTTGCGCGTACACCATTGAACGTGCGGTTTAAAAAGCGGTATATTTTTATAATTCGGACATTTCCGCACACGGCGATACCACATATGTTTATTTTTATTTACACTGGGTTTTTTTTATTCTAGGAAATGCCAGGTGATTCAAACTTTTATTAGGGGAAGGGATCATTGAAAGGGTTAATGATTTTTTTGACACTTTTCTTATGCAATTTTATAGCTCCTATAGCGGGCTATAACATTGCATTAACTGATCTTTTACACTGATTGATCCATCTCCATAGGAATGGATCAATCAGTGTTTTCGGCGATTGAATGCTCAAGCCTGGATCTCAGGCTTGAAGCATTCATTCGGCGATCGGACAGCACAGGAGAAGGTAAGAAGACCTCCTCCTGTGCTACAGCTGTTCGGGATGCCGCGATTATACCGCGGCGATCCCGAACAGCTCCCTGAGCTAGCCAGGCACTTTTACTTTAGTTTTTAGCCACGCAGCTCAGCTTTGAGCGCTCGGCACCGCGATCAGTGCTGCGCGCTATTAGAGGCGGGTCCCGGCTTCACTATAACGCCGGGCCCGCTGCGATATGATGCGGGGTTACCGTGTAACCCCGCGTTATATCACGGGAGCGGGACTAGGGGCGTAAGTTTACGCCCTTGGTCCTTAACAGGTTAAAGGGGTTATCCAGGAATAAACTTTTTTTTTATACATCAACTGGCTCCAGAAAGTTAAACAGATTTGTAAATTACTTCTATTAAAAAATCTTAATCCTTTCAGTACTTATGAGCTTCTGAAGTTAAGGTTGTTCTTTTCTGTCTAAGTGCTCTCTGATGACACGTGTCTCGGGAACCGCCCAGTTTAGAAGAGGTTTGCTATGGGGATTTGCTTCTAAACTAGGTGGTTCCCGAGACACGTGTCATCAGAGAGCACAGACAGAAAAGAACAACCTTAACTTCAGAAGCTCATAAGTACTGAAAGGATTAAGATTTTTTAATAGAAGTATTTTACAAATCTGTTTAACTTTCTGGAGCCAGTTGATATATATAAGTTTTTTTCCTGGATAACCCCTTTAACCCCTTAACCACTTAAGGACCTAGGGCGTATGGATACGCCTTGACGTCCTGGTACTTAAGGACCCAGGGCGTATCCATACGCCCGTGGGAATTTCGGTCCCCGCCGGGTGGGGACCGGGCAGGGGTGACTGCTGATATCAATCATCAGGCACCCCGCACAAATGCCCAGGGGGGTCATCAGACCCCCCCGTCGGCGATCGGAGCAAATCGCAAGTGAATGCAAATCGCAAGTCTATTGTGACCCGGAAAAGAAGGGGGATCGCGGTTGTCTAAGACACCCACGATCCCCCTGTAGGCATAGGAGTGAGGTGGCAGGGGGGGGGGGGGGGGTTTAACTTTCGTTTTCCCCGTCCTGCCCACCCACAATAGGCGGGGCAGAACGGGGAACCAAAGGGGACCGGGCGCCGACGTCCACTTGCCCGTCCGGAGGCTGCGGCGACGTTGATCGGCGGGCGGCGTGACGTGCGTCTGAAGAGGATGGCTCCCGGGATCCTACGGAAGCCAGTAAGTTGATTTGGAGGGCTACAGTCTGAGACTGTGGTCTCTAACTGTAGCCCTCCAGATGTTGCAAAACTACAACACCCAGCATGCCCAGACAGCTGTTTGTGCATGCTGGGAGTTGTAGTTTTGCAACAGCTGGAGGGCTGCAGCTTGAGACCACTATACAGTGGTCTCTAAACTATATCCCTCCAGATCTTGCAAAACTACAACTCCTAGCATGCCCACATAGCTGTTTGTTGTCTGGGCATGCTGGGAGTTGTAGTTTTGCAACATCTGGAGGTCCACAGTTTGGAGATCACTGTGCAGTGGTCTAAAAACTGTAGCTCTCCAGATGTTGCAAAACTGCAATTTCCAGCATGCCCAGAAAGCAAACAGCTGTCTCGGCATGCTGGGAGTTGTAGTTGGGTACCTCCAGCTGTTGCATAACTACATCTCCCAGCATGCCCTTCGGTGATTAGTACATGCTGGGAGTTGTAGTTTTGCAACAGCTGGAGGCACACTGGTTGGAAAATACTGAGTTAGGTAACAGAACCTAACTGAAGGTTTTCCAACCAGTGTGCCTCCAGCTGTTGCAAAAGTACAACTCCCAGCATGCACGGTCTGTCAGTACATGCTGGGAGTTGTAGTTTTGAAACAGCTGGAGGTTTGCCCCCCATGTGAATGTACAGGGCACACGGGCAGGTTTACAGTAAATTTCCTGCTTCAAGTTTGGGCTGCGGCAAATTTTTCGCCGCAGCGCAAACTCCTAGCGGGAAATTCACCGTAACACGCCAGTGTGAATGTACCCTAAAAACACTACACTACACTAACACATAAGGGTAAAACACTACATATACACCCCTTACACTGTCCCCCCAATAAAAAATTAAAAACGTCTTGTACGGCAGGGTTTCCAAAACGGAGCCTCCAGCTGTTGCAAAACAACAACTCCCAGCATTTCTGGACAGACACTGACTGTCCAGGCATGCTGGGAGTTTAGCAACAGCTGGAGGCACCCTGTTAGGGGTATTCTACACCAGTGATTCCCAATGTCCACCCCTATGCAATCCCTAATTTAGTCCTCAAATGCGCATGGCGCTCTCACTTCGGAGCCCTGTCGTATATCAAGGAAACAGTTTAGGGCCATATATGGGGTATCGGCGTATTTGGGAGAAATTGCACTACAAATTTTGGGGGTCTTTTTTTTTCCTTTTACCGCTTGTGAAAAGGAAAAGTTGGGGGCTACACTAGCCTGTTAGTGTAAAAAAATAAAAAAATTTACACTAACATGCTGGCGTTGCCCCATACTTTTTATTTCCACAAGCGGTAAAAGGAAAAAAAGACCCCCAAAATTTGTAACGCAATTTCTCCTGAGTACAGAAATACCCCAGATGTGGGCGTAAAATGATCTGCGGGTGCACAACAAGGCTCAGGAGTAAGAGCGCACCATGTACATTTGAGGCCTAAATTGGTGATTTGCACAGGGGTGGCTGATTTTACAGCGGTTCTGACAAACGCAAAAAAAAAAAAAACCCACATGTGACCCCATTTTGGAAACTACACCCCTCACCGAACGTGACAAGGGGTATAGTGAGCCTGAACACCCCACAGGTGTTTGAAGAATTTTCATTAAAGTTGGATGGGAAAATGAAAAAAATAATATTTTTTCACTAAAATGCTGGTGTTACCCTAAATTTTTCATTTTCACAAGGGAAAATAGGAAAAAAGCCCCCCCCCAAACATTGAGAATTTACACCCCACAGGTGTCTGACAGATTTTTGGAACAGTGGTCCGTAAAAATGAAAAATTTAATTTTTCACTTGCACAGCCCACTGTTCCAAAGATCTGTGGGGTGTAAATACTCACAGCACCCCTTATTAAATTCTGTGAGGGGTGTAGTTTCCAAAATGGGGTCACACGTGGGGGGGTCCACTGTTCTGGCACCACGGGGGGGCTTTGTAAACGCACATGGCCCCTGACTACCATTCCAAACTAATTCTCTTTCCAAAAGCTCAATGGCGCTCCTCCTCTTCTGAGCATTGTAGTTTGCCAGCAGAGCATTTTATGTCCTAACATGGGGTATTTCCATACTCAGAAGAAATAGGGTTACAAATATTGGGGGGTCATTTTCTCCTAATACCTCTTGTAAAAATGTAAAATTTAGGGGAAAAACTGCATTTTAGTAAAAAAAAATAAAAAAAAATAAAATATTCTCATTTACACATCCAACTTTAACGAAAAGTCGTCAAACCCCTGTGGGGTGTTAAGGCTCAGCAGACCCCTTGTTACGTTCCTTGAGGGGTGTAGTTTCCAAAATAGTATGCCATGTGGGTATTTTTTGCTGTTCTGGCACCACAGGGGCTTCCTAAATGCGACATGCCCCCAAAAAAACATTTCAGCAAAAGTTGCTTTCAAAAAGCCAAATGTGACTCCTTCTCTTCATTGTAGTTCGCCCGCAAAGCATTTTACGTCCTAACATGGGGTATTTCCATACTCAGAAGAGATGGGGTTACAAATTTCGGGGGGCATTTTCTCCCATTACCCTTTGTAAAAATGGTAAATTTGGGTGAAAAACTGCACTTTAGTGTGAAATTTTTTTTTTCCATTTACACATCCGATTTTAACGAAAAGTTGTCAAACACCTGTGGGGTGTTAATGCTAACCGGACCCCTTGTTACGTGCCTTGAGGGGTGTAGTTTCCAAAATGGTATGCCATGTGGTGTTTTCTGCTGTTCTGGCACCATAGGGGGCTTTCTAAATGTGACATGCCCCTCAAAAACCATTTCAGAAAAATTCACTCTCCAAAATCCCATTGTCGCTCCTTCCCTTCTGAGCCATCTACTGCGCCCGCCGAACACTTGACATACACATATGAGGTATTTCCTTACTCGAGAGAAATTGGGTTACAAATTTTGGGGGCTTTTTCTCCTATTAACACTTGTAAAAATTCAAAAACTGGGTCTACAAGAACATGAGAGTGTAAAAAATGAAGATTTTGAATTTTCTCCTTCACTTTGCTGCTATTCCTGTGAAACACCTAAAGGGTTAACACACTTACTGAATGTCATTTTGAATACTTTGAGGGGTGCATTTTTTATAATGGGGTAATTTGTGGGGTATTTCTAATATGAAGGCCCTTCAAATCCACTTCAAATCTGAACTGGTCCCTGAAAAATTCCGATTTTAAAAATTTTGAGAAAAATTGGAAAATTGCTGCTGAACTTTGAAGCCCTCTGATGTCTTCCAAAAGTAAAAACATGTCAACTTTATGATGCAAACCTAAAGTAGACATATTGTATATGTGAATTAATGTATAATTTATTTGGAATATCCATTTTCCTTATAAGCCGAGAGCTTCAAAGTTAAAAAAATGCTAAATTTTCAATTTTTTCATCAAATTTTGGAATTTTTCACCAAGAAATGATGCAAGTATCGACAAATTGTTACCACTAACAAAGTAGAATATGTCACGAAAAAACTCTCTCTGAATCAGAATGAAAGGTAAAAGCATCCCAGAGTTATTAATGCTTGAAGTGACAGTGGTCAGATATTTGGGCTGGGTCCTTAAGGGGTTATCCAGCATAAGGAGATTTTTTTAGACTTACCATAAAATCTCTCTCTCGAAGGATCCATTGGGGGACACAACCTCCTAGAGACAGCAACATATACCCAGAGTCTGACACTATGGTAACCAAAAAGTCGGCTCCTCCCAGCAGGATATTCCCGCCTCCAGGCCACTGAGCAATTCAGTTTAGTCTCAGAGCAATAGGAGGAGACTGACAGGTCAAAGGAAAAAAAACATGAACTGTCCGAGAACCCGAAGAGACAATAAGTGAACACTCCCTCGGACAGATAACCGAAAAGGAACCCCAGAAAAAAGGGGCGGGAGCGGTGTCCCCCAATGATTTTACGGTAAGTCTAAAAAATCTCCTTTTCTCTATCGGCTCCATTGGGGGACACAGACTCTGGGATGTACCAAAGCCGTCCCTTGGGTGGGCAGAGAATAACAAAGGTCAGGCAGTCGGCGGTACCACCGCCGCCTGCAACACCTTACGGCCCAGACTAGCATCAGCCGATGCAAAGGTATGAACCTGATAGAATTTTGAAAAAGTGTGTAAAGACGACCAAGAGGCCGCTTTACAGATCTGCAAGGCCAAGTTTCGGAGAGCCCAGGATGCTCCCACAGAGCGGGTGGAAGGAGCCAGAACCCTGAAAGGTGGGGTCCTCCCCTTGCAGCGGTAAGCTTCCGAAATAGCACATCGGATCCACCGAGAAATGGTGGCCTTAGAAGCAGGCTGTCCCTTCCGATGGCCTTCCGTAAGAACGAAAAAGAAACGCACTGACGAAAGGAAGAGGTGACGGAAAGATAAGTCCGAACCGCTCGAACCACATCTAATTTGTGAAGCAGACGCTCCCTGGGATGAGAAGGAGCGGAACAAAAAAGGACAGAAGGACGATGTCCTCGTTGAGATGAAAGGCCAAAACGACTTTAGGCAAGAAAGACGCATCTGGTCGGAAAACAACCTTGTCCTTATGAAGTATCAGGAAAGGGGAATGGCAGGAGAGAGCTGCCAGTTCAGAAACTCTCCTAATGGAGGTAATAGCTATAAGAAAAGCCACTTTCCAGGAAAGGAGGCGAAGGGGAACCTCCCTAAGGGGCTCAAAGGGTGCGCCCTAAGGGCACCTAGAACTAAGCTCAAGTCCCAAGGGGGAGAAGGGGACCGGTAAGGAGGTGCCGCATGTGCAACTCCTTGGAGGAAGGTCCGGACATGAGAATTGGAAGCCAGAGGATGCTGAAAAACAATAGAAAGGGCCGAAACCTGACCCTTAAGGGAACTGAGAGCCAGCCCTAGTTCCAACCCCGACTGTAAAAATGAAAGGAGACGGGGCACGGAAAAGGTAACTGGAGAAAAAGATTGAGCTTTGCACCAACGAAAGTAAGACCGCCAGGTACGGTGGTAAATTTTCGCAGAGGAGGGCTTGCGAGCCCTAAGCATGGTGCGAATCACCTGGGAAGATAAGCCGCGGGCCCTTAGAACCGCGGTCTCAACCGCCACGCCGTCAAACGCAGCGACTGTAAATTGGGGTGGCAAAGGGGACCTTGTGACAGTAGGTCTGGACGAAGAGGAAGGCAGAACGTTGTACCATGCCCTTCGAGGTCAGTCTGGAGCCAGGGGACTCCTTCCGCCTTGAGCTTCCTCAGAACCCTGGGAAGGAGAGGGAGAGGAGGAAACAAGTAGGGCAGGACAAAGCCTGGCCACGGAATTACTAAGGCATCCGCGGCTAGAGCCAGGGGGTCCCTTGTCTTTGACACAAACTTCGGAACTTTCCGGTTGTGTCGAGACGCGAAGAGATCCACGTCCGGGGTCCCCCAGAGGTCGCAGATCTGCGCGAACACCTCCGGAAGAAGAGACCACTCTCTGGGGTTGGCTGAGGACCGACTGAGGAAATCCGCTTCCCAACTGAGAACTCCCGGAATGTGAATCGCCGAAATGGCTGGAACCACTCGTTCCGCCCAGAGGAGGATCGTTGACACCTCGGACATGGCCGCTGAGCTGCGAGTGCCGCCCTACCAATTGATGTCTGCAACAGCCGTGGCATTGTCCGACTGGACACGGACAGGGTGACCCAGAAGCAGGGACTCCCAATGCTTCAGACACAGATAAATC
The DNA here is from genome assembly GCF_029499605.1 of Hyla sarda. Lineage (NCBI taxonomy): Eukaryota > Metazoa > Chordata > Amphibia > Anura > Hylidae > Hyla > Hyla sarda. The sequence continues at coordinate 320,707,219 of NC_079189.1, forward strand.
GCCTTCCGTTCCAGAAGGTTTATGGAAAGAAGAGATACTTGGGGAGGCCAGGGGCCCTGAACCATCTGATTCCTGAAAACACCCCCCCCAGCCCGACAGGCTGGCGTCCGTCGTGACCACCTGCCAGTGGAGGGGGAGGAACGAACGCCCCTGAAGAAGAAGGGAGCAGAGCCACCAGCGCAGAGACCGCCGAGTCCGGAGCGGGAGAAGAATCCTGCGATCGAGAGAGAGGGGACCTGTCCCATCGTGCAAGAAATCGCCAGCTGAAGAGGACGGTAATGAAACTGGGCAAAGGGTACGGCCTCCATGGCTGCCACCATCCAACCCAGGACTACCATGCAAGTACGGATGGAGACCGGGGATGGTGCCCGGAGGGAGCGTACTCCCGACAAGAGGGCCAGACGTTTGTCCAGCGGAAGGCGAATCAGAGCCGAGGCAGAGTCGAATTGAAGCCCCAAGAAGACCAGAGACTGGGTGGGGGAGAGAACTGACTTGTCTCGGTTGACCATCCACCCAAAGCGACATAAGGTCTGAAGAGTGAGGCTCACATTCTCCAGAGCCTGGGCTCTGGTGGGGGCTTTGATGAGAAGGTCGTCCAAGTAGGATATCACTGAGACCCCTCTTGACCATAACAGAGCTACCACAGACGCCAGAATCTTGGTAAAGACTCGTGGCGCTGTCGCCAGACCGAAGGGGAGAGCCACAAATTGATAATGACCTTCCGGAGCAAAGCGGAGGTACCGCTGGTGTCTGGGAAAAATTGAAACGTGGAGTTATGGAATCCTTGATGTCCACCGAGGAAAGAAACTCCCCTTGATCCATAGATGCCACCACCGAATGGAGAGATTCCATTCAGAAATGGCGGATAAGAAGACGTTTGTTGAGACGTTTGAGATCCAGGATTGGCCGCACAGAGCCGTTTTTCTTGGGAACCACGAAAAGATTGGAATAAAAACCCCGAAAGCGGGGGACTGGAATAATGACATCCTGGACGAGAAGGGACTGAAGAGCCTCCCGAAATCCTCTAACAAGCGAGGTAGATCGGGGAGCATGGGACTGGAAAAAAACGATCCCTTGGAAGGGAGGCAAATTCTATCCGGTATCCGTAGGACACCACGTCCCCGACCCAGGAGTCCTGAATGTGCATGGTCCAAAAGTCCCGAAAAAACAAGTCGACATACCACCCAAAAAAAAGGCTGCGGGCGTCCCTTCATGCAGAAGTGGGCTTGCGGGTGCCCGCTTTGGCCGCAAAACGGTCGGGCCGGTTGGTATCAGACTTCCACAATGGACGGGTCTTGAAAAAGGGAACCTTCTTGTCCCGTGGAGGCGCCTGGCTGGACCCTTTAGAGGGCCCAGACGTCCGAAAGGAAGAAGACTTCCTACGGAAAAAAGTGCTAGATTTGTTTTGAGGTAATAAAGAGCTCTTGCCCCCTGTCGCCTCAGAGATAATCTCATCCAGGCACTTGCCAAAAAGACGGGAACCAGTAAAAGGAATCTCGGTGAGAGACTTCGATGCAGCGTCTGCGTTCCAAGTTTTAAGCCAAATGGAACGAGGGAGGGCCACTAAATTACCGGTGGCATAGGCAGCTCAGCGAGCTGAGTGCAAGGAAGCAGAACACAAATCTCCAGCTTTGGAACATTGGAGGGCCAGACAGTTCTTCCGGGGGAGAACCTGAAAGAATTCCCTGACGGAGTTGGGACTGCCACACCGAGAGGGCCTTAGACACCCAGGTGGAGGCGAAGGCAGGGAAGAACCCGCTGCTTCAAAGGCATACTTTGCCAACAACTCAACCTTTTTGTCTGCAGGATCCTTGAAGGCCGCTGCATCCGCCAGCGGCAAAGTAGTAGCTTTAGAGAGGGGGGAACGGGAGGATCCACTGACAGAGAGGAAGACACTTTGGAAACAAGGTCCTTGGCGAAAGGATATCGCGCTTGGACTTTCTTCAGTCCCTGAAACTTCTTCTCAGGGTGCTTCCAGGCAGATTCTAGAATGGCCTCAAATTCAGCGTGAGAGCTGAACACTTTTGGTGTCGGACGGGCACGAGGAAAGGATACTTCTGGAGCTGCGTCCGAAGTTCCTGGATTCTCTAGGTTAAAGGTGTCTCTTATGGCCATAACCAATGAGTTCACCGTGTCCACTGAGTCCAAAACGGTCATCCGAATCGGATGCCGAATTGGAACCCTCGGCTGCTAGGACTCCAGGAGAGTGCGAACGAGTGGAGGCGGCCCTGGAAGAGGGGGGACTCCGACCTGGTACGAGGTTGAGAAGAACCAGAGCGGCGACCACGGGAACTAGAAGAGTGCCTACCAGTAGACTCCTGGGACGAGTCAGAGGAGACACCCCTATTACGCTTATGCGAAGCGTAAGGTGAAGGGCAACGGGACCTTCTAGAGGCCCGGTGAAGGGTAGACCTCTCCAAGGCAGTTACCACAGAATGGGAGACTTGTGCCAAGTCTGATATAGACTGGGAGAGGGAGGAAACCCAGGCTGGGGGGCGGCCGAACCCACCAGGTCTGAAGGGGCACCTGGGTTAGAAATAGCAGGGGGGTCTGGGGGAGCAGTGGAGCAGGCCGGACAAATGGGTTCAGCAGAACCTGACATTTTTGCAGAGCAGCTTTTACAAGCGTAATGGGTAACTAATATTCCCGGAATCTGCTTGGAAGGAGGAACAGTTCTGGGCACGGACATAGTCAAAAAATTAACAGTCTCACCCAGAGTTTGTGTCCCGAGGCAGCTGCTGTGAGGAAAACTCTGCACCGTGGGAGAGGAGAGGGAGAGAGAGGAAAACACCAGCCAATAGGAGGAAGAGGCCGGGTCAGAGCCAGGAGCTCTGTGATTGGCCCCTGCACGGCCCCAAGGCGCGCACAGCGCTGATTGGTGGCCCTTTCACACTGCTGAGGCGCTTATGCGGCCAGGTGGGCGGAGCTAACTGCGGCGTGTACAGTAACACACACTCCTCTAATAAAGTGCCCGTATAGACAAAACACTGCCCCAAGCTCCACTGCCCCCCATATAATAAAAATTACTCCCCCCTGCAGGAAAAAGTATCCCCCCGACCAGTCCATCCTCTGTAGGATAGGGCCAAAAAAAAACAGAGGGTCTCCAGCTGTTGCAAGACCTAGGGAGAAAAAGATACTCACCTATGCTGAAGAACTTACCTAAGGAAGTCTTCAGACTGTAGTCTTCAGTCAGCATTTTCACCTGCGGCAAGCCAAGCTCATAGCGAGGCGAACAGGGAGGTAGGGGGACCCGGACCCATGAGGTACAACCCCAAGCGCTGACCGTTGGCGAGAGGGGGTTAACAGTACATCCAAGATGCCTGCCACCTCTCGCAATGGGGAAACCGTGAACATTGCGTTCCTGAGTCCCCACCTGAAAACGGAAATAAAAAGGAAGAACTAACAGTCCCTAAACCTAATAAAATAAAAAAAATAGAGAAAACCAGACCATGTCCACCTCCTTAAGACACCAAGCAAAAACTGAATTGCTCAGTGGCCTGGAGGCGGGTATATCCTGCTGGGAGGAGCCAACTTTTTGGTTACCATAGTGTCAACCTCCTAGAGACAGCAGCATATACCCAGAGTCTGTGTCCCCCAATGGAGCCGATAGAGAAAAGGTGATTTTAGTACATACCTGGAAGACAGTAATGGACATGCTTAGCAAGGATCTGCGCTTGTCTTGGGCTTAATGGCTATGCTGTGAGATTACCATAACACTGTGGCTAGCTTTCTCTGAACTTGTATTTCCTGTTATCTGTTTGCCTACAAATCCCATGATACCATTTTCCTCCTTCCCACACATCAGCTACCCCACCCATTGAAACTAAATGAGCTGCAGACCTGTGGTCTTCAATCAGGATGCCTACAGCTGTTGCATTAGTTGGAGATTGATCCCTCCACCCATTGAAGCAGACAGGCTCCCTGTCATCAGCTGACTAGTGAGTCAGGTCTCGACCGCATTGAAAGCTGGGAGAAATTCCGAGACAGCAGTCATTTTGTATGCTGTTAAAAATAAATATTGGGGTGAAAATCACAGAAGAATTGTGAGAAAACCATCACACACAGGTACAGACAATGGCCCTCATTTACTATTCTAAACCCGATCTCTTTTGTCGGGTTTTTTTGTCGCATCTTTGTCTGCGCCATGTCGCAGACATCGTGCGCCAGTCTGCGACACCATGCAACATTTTTTCCCGACGGATCCGATGTGGATTCTCCCAAACCCCAAAAAGGGGCGTTACCCGACATTTTTGAGCTTTCCCACGTATTTATTAAGGTTTCCAACCCGAATTTGTTGTATTGTTGTGGATTTTTTTCCCGACAGCTCAGAGGAGTTGGAAACCAAAACCACCAAAACCCACGTGCGACAAACAGGATGCGACATAATAAATACCAGGGGAAAAAAGCAGTCGGGTAAGAAAGCAACATAGACTTACAACCCGATTTTCTTAGTAAATGAGGGCCAATATATTATGAACTACACTAACTTTACAGCCCCTGTAGCATAGTCAAATAAAAAGAATTCCCGGAATACCCCTTTAACCCCTTAAGGACTGAGCCCTTTTTCACCTTAAGGACCAGAGCATTTTTTGAACATCTGACCACTGTCACTTTAAACATTAATAATTCTGGAATGCTTTAACTTATCATTCTGATTCCGAGAATTGTTTTTTGTGACATATTCTACTTTAACATAGTGGTAAAATTTTGTAGTAACTTGCATCCTTTCTTGGTGAAAAATCCCCAAATTTGATTTAAAAAAAAATGAAAATTTTGCATTTTTCTAACTTTGAAGCTCTCTGCTTGTAAGGAAAATGGATATTCAAAATAATTTTTTTTTTTTTGGTTCACATATACAATATGTGTACTTAATGTTTGCATCATAAAATGTATGTGTTTTTACTTTTGGAAGACACCAGAGGGTTTCAAAGTTCAGCAGCAATTTTGACATTTTCAAACTCACTATTTTTCAGTGACCAGTTCAGTTTTGAAGTGGATTTGAAGGGTCTTCATATTAGAAATACCCCATAAATTACCCCATTATAAAAACTGCACCCCCCAAAGTATTCAAAATGACATTCAGTAAGTGTATTAACCCTTAAGGTGTTTTACAGGAATAGCAGCAAAGTGAAGGAGAAGATTCACAATCTTCATTTTTTACACTCGCATGTTCTTGTAGACCCAATTTTTTTTTATTTTTGCAAGGGGTAAAAAGGAGAAAATTTTTACTTGTATTTGAAACCCAATTTCTCTCGAGTAAGGACATACCTCATGTCTATGTAAAGTGTTTGGCGGGCGCAGTAGAGGGCTCAGAAGGGAAGGAGCGACAAATGGTTTTTGGGGGGCATGTCACCTTTAGGAAGCCCCTATGGTGCCAGAACAGCAAAAAAAAAAAAACCCACATGGCATACCGTTTTGGAAACTAGACCCCTCGGGGAACATAACAAGGGGAAAAGTGAACCTTAATACCCCACAGGTGATTCACGACTTTTGTATATGTAAAAAAAAAAAAAAAATTTATTTAAAATGCTTGGTTTCCCAAAAATGTTACATTTTTAAAAAGGGTAATAGCAGAAAATACCCCCCAAAATTTGAAGCCCAATTTCTCCCGATTCAGAAAACACCCCATATGGGGGTGAAAAGTGCTCTGCTGGCGCACTACAGGTCTCAGAAGAGAAGGAGTCACATTTGGCTTTTTGAAAGCAAATTTTGCTCCGGGGGCATGCCGCATTTAGGAAGCCCCTATGGTGCCAGAACAGCAAAAAAATAAACACATGGCATACCATTTTGGGGTACGTAACAAGGGGTAAAGTGAACCTTAATACCCCACAGGTGATTCCCGAATTTTGCATATGTAAAAATTTTTTTTGTTTTTTTACCTAAAATGCTTGGTTTACCAAAAATTTTACATTTTTACAAAAGGGTTAAAGCAGAAAATACCCCCCAACATTTGTAACACAATTTCTCCCGAGTACGGCGATACCCCATATTTGGCCCTAAACTGTTGCCTTGAAATACGACAGGGCTTCAAAGTGAGAGCGCCATGCGCATTGGAGGCCTGAATTAGGGATTTGCATAGGGGTGGACATAGGGGTATTCTACGCCAGTGATTCCCAAACAGGGGGCCTCCAGCTGTTGTAAAACCCCCAGCATGCCTGGACAGTCAGTGGCTATCTGGCAATACTGGGAGTAGTTTTGCAACAGCTGGAGGCTCCGTTTTGGAAACAGTGGCGTACCAGACGTTTTTCATTTTTATTGGGGAGGGGAGGGGGGCTGTGTAGGGGTATGTGTATATGTAGTGTTTTTTACTTTTTATTTTATTTTGTGTTAGTGTAGTGTTTTTAGGGTACAGTCACACGGGCAGGGGTTCACAGTAGTTTCTTGCTGGCAGTTTGAGCTCCGGCAGAAAATTTGCTGCAGCTCAAACTTGCAGCCGGATACTTACTGTAAACCTCCGCCCATGTGAGTGTACCCTGTACGTTCACATTGGGGGGGGGGGAAATACCTCCAGCTGTTGCAAAACTACAACTCCCAGCATGTACGGTCTATCAGTGCATGCTGGGAGTTGTAGTTTTGCAACAGCTGGAGGCACACTGGTTGTGAAACACAGTTTGGTAACAAACTCAGTGTTTTGCAACCAGTGTGCCTTCAGCTGTTGCAGAAGCTATAACCCCAATGCATCATTTCTTGGTGAAAAATTCTAACATTTTATGAAAATTTTCCAATTTTTCACAAAATTTTCTAAATCAATAATTTTCAGGGACCAGTTCACATTTGAAGGGCCTTCATATTAAAAATACCCCATAAGTGACCCCATTATAAAAACTGCACCCCTCAAAGTATTCAAAATGGCATTCAAAATGTTTGTTAACCCTTTAGGTGTTTCACAGGAATAGCAGCAAATTGAGGGAGAAAATTAAAAATCTTCATTTTTTTTACACTGGCATGTTCTTGTAGACCCAGTTTTTCAATTTTTACAAGGGGTAAAAGGAGAGAAATCTTCTTAAAATATGTAACCCAATTTCTCTCTAGTAAGGAAATACCTCATATGTGTAGGTAAAGTGTTCGGCGGGCACAGTAGAGCGACAATGGGATTTTGGAGAGCGAGTTTTTCTGAAATAGTTTTTTTTGGGGGGGGGGGGGGGGGGGGGCATGTCACATTTAAGAAGCCCCTATGGTGCCAGAACAGCACCCCCCCCCCACCACCACATGGCGTACTATTTTGGAAACTTCCCCCCTCAAGGAACATAACAAGGAGTCCAGTGAGCCTTAACACCCCACAGGTGTTTGAAGGCTTTTCGTTAAAGTTGGATGTGTAAATTATAATTTTTTTTCCCCCCTAAAATGTTAGTTTTCCCCCAAATTAAAAATTTAGACAAGTAGTAATAGGAGAAAAACAAAGAATAAGTTGGCCAGCACTATTGATTCCAAACTATTATACGGACCTGGCTTACAGGTGCAGGCTGCTGGGCTAAATATACAGCAACAGGAGAATACAGCAGCACACTGCTAGCACAAAGATATAGATAAAACATGAGTATATAGATACAACATGAGAAGCTATTCAGCTATGGTGCAGTAATGAAATAGTGAGATACTTCGCTTGCAATTTGGCGGCCAAATAGCTTGGACCGTCCCACCACGGTAAGGTGATCTCATTGGGACGGACCCTACACTATGAATATGCCTCTGGGTGAATAGATCAGCAGGCATTGCAGGATCTGGAACATCCAAATCGCCTATTTGGCCTCCAAATTGCAAGCTAAGTATCTCACTATTTCATTACTGCACCATAGCTGAATAGCTTCTCATGTTGTATCTATATACTCATGTTTTATCTGTATCTTTGTGCTAGCAGTGTGCTGCTGTATTCTCCTGTTGCTGTAATAGGAGAAAATGCCCCCCAAAATTTGTAACCCCATCTCTTCTGAGTACGTGTGGACGTCAAGAGCTCTGCTGGCACACTACAATGCTCAGAAGAGAAGGAGTCACATTTAGCTTTTGGAAAGCAAATTTTGATGAAATGGTTTTTGGGTGGCATGTCGCATTTAGGAAGCCCCTATGGTGCCAGAACAGCTTAAAAATAAATAAATAAATAAAACACCCCACGGGTGTTTGACAAATTTCTGCTAAAGTTGGACATGAAAATGAAAAATTAGATTTTTTCACTAAAATTCAGGTGTTACCCCAAATTTTTCATTTTCACAAGGGGTAATAGGAGAAAAACACTCCCAAAATTTGTAACCCCATTTCTTCGGAGTATGGAAATACCCCATATGTGGATGTAAAGTGCTCTATGGGCAAACTACAATGCTCAGAAGAGCGCATGTGCGTTTACAAAGCCCCCCATGGTGCCAGAACAGTGACCCCAATTTGGAAACTACACCCCTCACAGAATATAATAAGGGGTGCAGTGAGCAATTACACCCCACTGGTGTTTGACAGATCTTTGGAACAGTGGGCTGTGCAAATGAAAAATTTTCACATGTGGGGGGGTCCATTGTTCTGGCACTATGGGGGCTTTGTAAACACACATGGCCTTCATTTTCAGACACATTCTTTCCAAAATCCCAATGGCGCTCCTCTTCTGAGCATTGTAGTTCGCCCGCAGAGCACTCCACATCCACATATGGGGCATGTTCTTACAAATTTTGGGGGGCTTTTTTCCTATTCTCCCTTGTGAAACATTTAGGGTAACATTCATTTTCACATCAAACTTTAAGGAAACAAGGGTGTTAGGCTCACTATACCCCTTGTTACATTCTGTGAGGGGTGTAATTTCCAAAATGCGGTCACATGTGGGTATTTATTGTTTTGCGTTTATGTCAGAACCGCTGTAAAATCAGCCACCCCTGTGCAAATCATCAATTTAGACCTCAAATATACATAGTGCGCTCTCACTCCTGAGCCTTGTTGTGCACCCGCAGAGTATTTTACGTCCACCTATGGGGTATTTCCGTATTTTTTTTTTTTACACTAAAATGCTGGTGTAGACCCCAACTTTACCTTTTCATAAGGGGAAAAAGCCCCCCAAAATTTGTAATGCAATTTCTCCCATGTATGGAAATACCCCGTATGTCTTGAAATAAGACAGGACTCCAAAGAGAGCGCGCCATGCGCATTCAAGGCCTGTTTTGGGGATTTGCATCCGCCCCCAAAATACCCTACGGCAGTGTTTCCCAAACAGGGTGTCTCCAACTGTTGCAAAACTCCCAGCATGCCTTGACAGTCCGTGGCTGTTCAGCAATACTACTGGGAGTTGTTGTTTTTCAACAGCTGGAGGCTTCGTTTTGGAAACAGTGGGGTACAATTTTTTTTTTTATTGGGGGGGGGGGCTGTGTGGGGGTATATATATATATATATGTAGTGTTTTACTTTTTATTTTGTGTAATGTAGTGTAGTGTTTTTAGGGTACATTCACACGGGCGGAGGTTTACAGTGAGTTTGAGCTAGGAGTCTGAGCTGTGGCGTAAAATTTGCAGCAGAAAACTCGTTTTAAACCCGCCCATGTGCTGTTGCAAAACTACAACTCCCAGCATGCACTGACCGACCATACATGCTGGGAGTTGCCGTTATGCAACAGCTGGAGGCACATTGGTTGCGAAACACAGAGTGTGTTACTTAACTCTGTTTTGCAACCAGTGTGCCTACAGCTGTTGCAAAACTAGAATTCCCAGCATGTACAGTCTCTCAGTGCATGCTGGGTGTTGTATTTTTGACACAGCTGGAGGCACACTGGTTGCGAAACATTGGAGTTAGAACACAAACTCTGTTTCACAACCAATGTGTCTCCAGCTGTTGCAAAACTGCAACACTAAGCATGCATGCTGGTAGTTGTAGTTATGCAACAGCTGGATGCACAATTTTACATAGAAAAAAATGTGCCTCCAGCTGTTGCATAACTACAACCTCCAGCATGCACAGACTACCAAAGGGCATGCTGGGAGTTGTAGTTGTTACTCCAGCTGTTGCAAAACTACAACTCCCAGCATGCCCTTTGGCTGTGCATGCTGAGAGTTGGTGCTAACCAACAGCAGGAGGTGAACAGACCTCACCTCCTGCTGTATCCTGCCGCCTGAACCGCCGGGACCATCACCGCTGCTGTCGCCGGGACCATTGCCCCCGATCTTCGCCCTGATCGCTGCCCAGCAGGACAGTGATTGATCGGTCGTTCCAACCGATTAATCACGTGGTCGCGAGGTGGCACCCGTGCCACCTCACTCCTGCAGGGTAAGGGTGAATAGGGCTGTCTCGGACAGCCCCATTTACCCTTCTTTTTCACGGGTCACCAGGACCCTCCTGGGCATTTGCACGGGATGCCTGCTGATAGATATCAGCAGTCATCCTGGTCTGGTCCCCGCAGGTCCTTAACTACCAGGGAGCCAGGGCGTACCCATACGCCCTGGGTCTTTAAGGGGTTAAATAAACAATCAAGTTGAACATAAACCGCTGCAAGATGTCAGCACCAGATGGAACAGCACTGACAGACTCCATGAACAAACGTGGCCAGTAACTGCAACCCTGTCAGACCAGAACCTAAAGCCAGAAAAAAAATGGAGTGTTCTTGAGGCACCTTCTACTGTGAGGCCCAGTGAGTCTATCTTTTTAATATTTGGCCATGAGGTGCTCCCAATCCCCTGCAACCAACCAGCATCACAGCAGATGGAGCGATAGCCTTCCAGAACAAGTCCATGATCCTGTCATTATTTCCGCTGCGCTGGACCTAAGATTTAGAAAATTAAAGTTTTTGACAACTGAGAAAAATTATAAATGTGCAGGCAAAAGTCAAGACAGAGCTGCTCGCTCTAAGAAATGAGATCATTGAGGTGCAGCAGAAAACCACTTCACTTGCAGTTTCTAGTTCTAGCCAATCCATCTTTTTTGCATTGCAGCCAAATACATTTGCATGGGGGATGAATTTTTATTGGGCGATGGGGTTTATTTACATTTTAATATTTTTTTTCTTTTCGATTTACACTTTTTATATAGCACTCCTATACACATAGGGGGTATGTGCAGAGCATTTCACCCTAGTATATGTACTACAGACACTAGGGTGCAAAACTCTGCACATTACCCCCCATATGTATGACAATATGAAAGGCAATGCGGCAACACTGGCAGCATGAGCCCTGAGCAGGGCGCATTATACAGCAGGAAACTGGCTTACCGGTGACAGCAGTATGTTGAGGTCCTCCAGGGCAGGCTGCAGCTCCATAAAATGGAGGCATGACGTAGTGCATCCACAGGCGGCGGCAGGAGAGGAGAGCATAGCAGCAGCTCGTGATTTGTGGGTCAGCGGAATGTGGGGACAAGGACTTGACGTACAGAGGATGAGGCGGTGCGGCCTAGCGCCTGATTGCCTGCTCCCACCCACAGCAGTCAATGAATCGGCCGAATTGATAACCGGATTCGTCGACAACGAATCCAGTTATCAAATTTTATCGATAAATCGTTGCAGCCCTACTAATATGCATATAATATTATTTATATTATATAAAAAGGTTTTTGCAACAAAAAAATAAAAAAATTACTATTGGAGATAATTATTTACAGGCACAACAGTACAAATAAAATAAAAACACAAAATAAACACATCAAATTGTCAGTGTAAAGCGTATTCATACACAATCTTGCTAAAATCTTTCCATTACAGGACAGAAGGCCACATAGGAACAAACTTTAGCTACATTTCAGACACTGGAGAAGTTTTCTTTAGAAGAAAGCTGCCTCTTTGTCACACCTATACCTAATATTTAATGTTCACAAGCTCCAAGCACCAAAATGAAAGTGCGCAAGCCTTATTTTTACTAAACCATTTAAGACAGTTTAGCGAGTAGAAAGTATTGGGCCAAACTGCAGATTCCTAGTTTTTCTTCTACGAGGATTCTCAAATACAAGGCTACTTGTGACTACTTTAGTTCTGCTTTGAGCTGATGTATTTTTTTAATAAATAGACAGAAAAGGCGGCAGCTCTCTGGTAAGGTGCAAGCAGATACTTCTTTATTCTTGAGACATCAAGAAAAGACAGACATGTCTAAAAATCGGAAGAGGGTGGATGCTTCAATACTTCATGCAGTGGACAACAGGTAATGCCGTTTCACACAACTCGTGTGCTTCTACAGACCTGCTCACTTCCTGCCAGAAGGTACTGAAGTACTAGCCCCCAGTGACGGAAGCAGGACAGGTGAGTTACATTACAACTCAAACATGAAAGACCGTGAAAAATGTTAAAATCACAAAAAAAAATTCTAAAATCAACTTTGTCGTTCAGTCCTAGCATATCTTTAGCTCTTGTTTTTAGAATAATGGAGGCTTCTCTTTGTAGCAACTTTTTGTGCCTATCGTCACTGTTGCTACTAGTAACGCATTCTAATCCTAGAAAGCATAAACTAGAGGTAACACTACTGAGTTGAGATCGAATGTGATTAATAAATCTAGGCGAACCTTTACCAGATTAAGGGAGCATGTCTGGTCCATAAAATCTGGTAAAGAAGGGTCTGATCGTACTTCCTATTTTTAAAAAAAATCCACAGCTACATTGAATGGCAAACTAGAAATTTAGAACTCTGATTTTGAAATCAATTCCACCTAGGGTGATATTTAGAGATGAGCGAATTTACAGTAAATTCAATTCGGCACGAACTTCTCGGCTTGGCAGTTGATGTCTTTTCCTGCATAAATTAGTTCAGCTTTCAGGTGCTCCCGTGGGCTGGAAAAGGTGGATACAGTCCTAGGAGACTCTTTCCTAGGACTGTATCCACCTTTTCCAGCCCACCGGAGCAAATGAAAGCTGAACTAATTTATACAGGATAAGTCATCAACTGCCGAGAAGAGAAGTTCATGAAGAATCGAATTTACTGTAAATTCGCTCATCTCTAGTGATATTCTTACAAGGTTGGAAATTAGGGCACCAATTACAGGAACCGCACCTATGGTTACCGCTAGGTCTGGATCCGGTCAGCCAGTCAGATTTACTACTCTTTAATCTACTCCGGTCCAATTCGTTCTTGAGGCTTTTACTTCTTCTAAAAGTAACAAATTGGTCTTCTAAGACGAACCAGACCTATACTTGGGTCTTTTTCATTCAGGGGCCAGTTTTTCATGATTACTTTTCTGATAGTATCAGCCACCGGAGTGAACCTGAAGGAAAAACAAAAGCGCTCATCCTCTTCATTAGGGACAGCTTGGGGGCAGCTCTGTTCATCCCTCACGGACAAAACCGAAGGAGGATCGAGAGGGGTAGAGGATGCTGCTTTTTTTCTGTTTTTAAAAAGGAGATCAAAACTATTCCGATTCTTTGCTCTCGATAAAGCGCGAAAGAGAAGATCTTCAGGATAGCCTCTTAATTTTAATCGTTCTACGAGTTCAAACGCCTGCACCATGAAAGTATCATCCTCACTATTCGCCTTAATCTCAAAAACTGGCTATAGGGAATAGCCCTTTTCGTGTGTGAGGGATGATAACTCTCATGGTGTGAAAGTGTATTGGTTGCAGTTGGCTCCCTAAAGCCCTTTGTGGTAAGTTTTCCCTCCTGCACACAAATCTGTAAATCTAAGAAATCTAAAGTAGAGCTGTTAATCTTGTGGGTGAATCGCATAATAAAGTCGTTGGGTGTGTTCAGATATGTGACGAAACTCTCAAACTCCTAGACTGTGCCGGACCAGAGGATGAAGATATCCACGTATCTGAAAACACACTGCAGATGTTTTAGATAGGGATATGAGTGGGAAAATACTAAACGTTGCTCAAAGGCAGCCAGATAAAGGTTGGCGAAAGTGCATGCCACTGGAGTGCCCATCGCCGTCCCATTTATCTGGGCATACCATATGTCATCAAATAGAAAGGAATTATGACTTAATACAAAGTGTAGGGCATCACAAATGAAGTCAATAAAATCTCTATCCTTGTCCGTTTTCTACAATAACTCTCTATTGCACTATGTACCTTTGGCCTCTGGAATTCTGGTATAGAGACTTTCAACATCAACAGATGCAAGAAGAAAGCCTTCCTGACAGTGTAGTTCCTCTAAGGCCACCAAAAATTAATTGGTATCCTTAATTAAGCAAGGGACATATTTAAGCAGAGGACAAAGGAGCCAGTCGATATAGCGTGAGAGATTCTGTTACTGACCCTACCCCAGAGACTATTGTTCTCCCTGGAGGTGACTAAGGTCTAATGAATTTTTGGTTAAAAAAAAATACCATGCTGGAAATTTGGGGTGGGTCGGTAACCGTCTCTCTGTGGTTCGTTTAGAAATGGTGCCCTTCTCTACATATCTTCTTAACAATGACTGCAAAGCCTGAAGCTTCAAATAGGTGGATTGATCTCCTAATTGACGTAGGGCCTCTTTTTTTTTTTTTAATAATATTCCTCAGACATCAGGACGGCATTGCCGCCCTTATCCCCCTTTTTCACTATGATGCCCCTCTGTGACTTTAGCCTAGAGCTGCAACGATTAATCGATAAAATCGATTAAATTCGATAATGGAATTAGTTGTCGACTAATCCAGTTATCGAATAATTGCCCGATTCATTGTCCGCGGCGGCAGTGAATGAACGAATGAAGCTGACATGTCCCGCATGTAGGCTTCATTCATTCACCACCGCCGCCTGACATCTCCCTGCTGCTGCTCTACTTCTAGCGCAATTAGCGCAGCGCCGGGACATGTCTATTCTTTGCTGCTCATCTCTGTACCTGACGGAGAAGAGCAGCAGAGAATAGACATGTCCCGGCAGTGCGCTAATTGTGCTAGAAGTAGAGCAGCAGCAGGGACATGTCGGGGGGCAGCAGTGAATGGAAGTATCGGGCCAATACAAGCAGTTTGCATGGTATCAGGGACTCGTTCAGTGTCCCCGATCCCAAAACAGATACCTGCTTCTCCCGTTCTCCTGTCCGCATCCCGTCCAATGGAGGAGCATGTGACACACACATCACTCCACCTCCTCCCCCGCGCCCAGCGTAACGCTACGGAGGACGGAGGAGTGACGTGTATGTCACATGCTCCTCCATAGGACGACATGATGCGGACGGGAGAACGGGGCAGAGGACAGCCGCAGGTGAGTGCCTTCTTAAGTGGGGTGGGGGCTGCAGTCTACTTGAGGGGCTGCTACTAATGGCTGCTACACATAGGGGGTATCTTCAGAGCATTGCACCCTAGTGTCATCTACAGACACCAGGATGCAATGCTCTGCACATACCCCCATGTGTATAGTAGTGTAAGTGTGTACTTCCTGCACACTGCTATACACATGGTAGTTTGTGCAGAGCATTGCATCCTAGTGTCTGTACTACAGACACAGGGGTGCAATGCTCTGCATATAACCCTATGTGTATAGCAGTGTGTGCAGAGCATTGCACCCCTGTCTGTAATACTCTGCACATACTACCATGTGTATAGCAATGTGCATGTAGAACACACTTACACTACTATACACATGGGGGTATGTGCAGAGCATTGCACCCTTGTGTCTACTACAGACACAAGGGTGCAACGCTCTGCATATACCCCTTTGTGTATATCTGCAAGCAGTGCACACCGCTTTACCTGTGCAGGTTTGTGCAGAGCATTCCACCCTTGTGTCTGTAGTACAGACACAAGGGTGCAATGCTCTGCACATACCCCCATGGGTAAAACAGTGTATATGTAGTACATATACACTACTATACACATGGGGGTGGTTGCAGAGCATTGCATCCTAGTGTCTGTACTACAGACATGGGTCGGGTGCAATGCTCTACAGTCTGCAAATATCCCCATGTGTATAGGAGTGCTATAGAAAAAGTGTGAAGTAAAAACAAATTAGATGTAAATAAACCGCCCCCCAATAAAAATTAGCTCCACCTTTTCCTATTGCTATAGAAAAATCATTAAAAAAAAAGAAAACAAAAAAAATAATAATAATAATAATAATAATTGTCTGAACTATTAAAATTAAATGTTAGTAAATCATTTACATTTACATTTTAATAGTTCAGACAGTTACCCATGCGGCAATATCACATTTACGCTGGTTTCTGTACAGGATCATTAATAAATGACCCTGTATAGCAACTGGCGTAAAAAAAAAAAGGTAAAAATTGCTGTTTGGTCACATCACATGCTAGAATACTTTTAATATGGCGATTGTACATAATTCTTCAAGTAGAATCAGCTGAACACCTTATTTTGGCATTTTGAAGTTTTTTTCCCAGATTAATCGATAAAATAATCGACAACTAATCGATTATTAAAATAATCGTCAGCTGCAGCCCTACTTTAGCCACCGAAGTGCATCATACTCTGCCTTAGACAGATTGGGACCATCTACAGGATATATTAGAGCTTGTACCTCCTCCATTACCTTATGCTGGAATGGGGGGATTAAATTGTGATTTTACACCGCCAATGAAATCTGCAATCTCTAGGTTATCTTGACCAGAAAAGGCAAAGTGCTCATTCATCAATTCCTCCAGTGCAGAAAGTCAATGGGGGAGATTTATCAAAACCTGTGCAGAGGAAGAGTGGTGCAGTTGCCCATAGCAACCAATCAGATTACTTCTTTCATTTTCCACAGGCCTCTAAAGAGGCCTGTGGAAAATGAAAGAAGCAACCTGATTGGTTGCTATGGGCAACTGCACCACTCTTCCTCTGCACAGGTTTTGATAAATCTCCCCAAATGTCTTCTGTGAACATATTTTCAAAGACACTAAATCCCAAGGGACCCATGACAGAAGGAATGTCACCTATTTTGCGATCACTAACAAAATTCTTTATTAAAAAAAAAAAAAACTTTTCAAATAAATTTTACGGATTCCCTTGAACAGAGTGATCTCGAAAGTAGTGAGATCGAACCGTTCAGGCAAGCAGTAGTTAAGACCTTTGGCAAGTAGAGAAAAACACAGCATCACTAAATTCTAAGCCTGTCAGGTTGATGAATGGGGGAGCATCCAGTGTAGAAACAGTCCCAGGGTTCTGGATTTCGTGGGACGTTGCCAGGAAACTCTCATCATATGGGTTTTCCTCCCCTTCTTCCCTTGTCTGGCTCTTTTTTCCCCCTAAAGGGATGGTGGTGACATCTTTTAGGTCTTACAGTGGTGGCAGAATCAATCTGATCTCCTGAGGGGGATTTTTCCCTTGGAATGGTTGCTGTTGGGCTATCTTATAAACTAGAGTCTGAGTCAGTGGTCCAGTAGTCGGATACTTTTTCATTTCGATTTAGTTTTTTTGTTGTTGTTATAATTTACATTCTTCTAACGTGGTTTCGCTGACTTAAGAAAAATATTACTGTGTCAAAATCATTTCAATCGTGAATTAATTTATCACATTTAATTTCTTTTATTGAGGTTTGAAGAATAGATACTCTTTTTTCCATTTTTAAAATAAAATCCTCAAAACGCTTCTCCGATAACCGGGTGCGGAGTACAGTCTTTCCTTTACATATTAACATTCTCCTGTTACTTCATATTCTTGTGTATTTCTTTCCAACACAAGCATCATATTGTTGGAATAGTCTAAATGCAATTGGTTCCATTTTTTCATAAAACACAGCGTCCTCAGTAAATTGGGAAGCCTCTTTATACCCTCTCAGTCCTCTTGGGGCAAGTTTACATTCTGCATAAGATTTGAGGGAATTAAGAGTCCAAAAAAGCCACATTCTCTTCCCGGCTTGTTGCAGGACTTTGTTTTCCAAGACTTTTGTGCTCAGAACTTGAAAAGGATCTTTTTCATTACACTGCATGAAGAAATGGGATAGGGTACCGGGATGTATGTGTGGATGTGTGCTTGGTTGTTGGTTCCCTCTTGGGGCCTTGGTGCAACCTCCGTGTACCTCATGATACCCTCTGGCTTACCCTGTTTTATTAGTATTGGTTGCTGGGTCCTTCGGGAGGTACTGTTCTTTTTGTATGTGTTATTTCGCCGCTGGCGATGTTTGTTGACCTTATATGCAAAAACTTATATACTTTTTTTTTTAAACTAAAAAAAACAAAGCTCCAAGGGGTGAACAGGTGTGCTCAGACTCAAAGCAAAGTCATATATAATAAAAGGTATTTTTTTAATGATACAACAAGCACAGAGGTCTAGCGGCGTAACGCAGACCAAATGTATTCACAAGTAGACTATGTTGAGTCTAATGAAACCTATGACCATGACACGGGCAAGAAGCAGTGTATGTTTTAACACCTTGTTTTATGGCATCCAGACATATACAGGTGGCAGACAGTGAAAGCAGTTATCTATTCTGCGCTTCAGATAGAGATACTACATTTTGGCTTCTATCACATCTGTGTTGAAAGTTCTGTTAGGAGCCTCCATTGCAGATTCCATCAAAAATAGATCAGTATGCTGCACTATTTGGTTTGGTAAATTGCTGGACATCATGACGGAAACCCTACGGACTTAACTTCAGTCAATGACATCTGATGGCAAAAGATTGCTTTGCCGGAGAAAAGGGTAAAAGGCGAATGACAACTTACGCAAATAGCAATCCTAATGCAAGTGACGAATGTTAACACATCCTTAGGCTGGGTTCACATCACATTTAGGTTCTACATCGACTTAATACAGGATGAAGACATACTGATGTAGGTATACTGATGTATACTGCAGAGAGCCTACTCACTATAATGACTGAACAAAAGTGCAGTAGATTATGTTTAGGAGATAGATTGAATTTAGTCACTTGTAGATCACTTTTGGCCCATTGAAGTATATGGGCCTGCGGCAGCATCTGCCGGTATACCTTTTCGCTGGTATTCCAATTTAAACCATTGAGGTAGAGAACAAATATGGTGTTAATCCATCTTTACTTTGGCAAAGAACAAATGTATACTGCTAAATATGTGTAACTACCTGTGAACATTGGTATTTAAGTTCACATAACAGTATAGGCATCATGTTCGCTTGTTCCAGGCCAACAGACAGAATTCTCAAAAGAGATTACAAATATGCATTGAATATGAAAATTATTACCTTGATGCTACATTCAGAACAGTTTAAAACAGTGTTTCGGAGCCACAAAACTGCATCAGGTGTCCACATGCCAATGTTAAGTGGAAGATCAGCAAGGCAGCACCTTGTAGCCTAAAGTGCGGAAACATCCATTAAAAACAATGTAAAACAAAGCAAAACAGTCAGATGCTTGTTAAAAGTCTAAGTATTAAATGTACTGCTGGACTACAAAACGTAATTTAAGGGTGTATTAACACGTACAGTATCCTGCACATATTTGATGCCCAGGATTTAAAGCTACAGATTTTATGCTGAAGAGTTTAATGTACACTAAATAACTGCACACAGCTTCAAATCCATAGCTTTAAATCCTATGCATCAAATATGCACCTACATAATGTCATTGCAATGTTTTTTTTTATACACTTAATTATAAGTTAATAGAAATGAATTGTACCTATTATTCCAGATAAAACAGAGGTTTATATAATTTTATGTAGGTCTTCAGACTTTCAAGGGTATTTAAAAAGAATTGGTCAATATGTTTATGTTGTCCTACCAGGGGACACCATAAACAAGTGACAGAGAGGCTGGTTAAGACAGTGAGGCAGATTCACTACAAAGGCACCAGATTTACTATGTGTTGTAGACACTCTTGCACTGTTCCTAAGAATGGGTGTGCTGGCAGAAAGGGGCATGGCATGTAAGCAAGGGCAATGATTTTGTGCTACAACCCCCCCCCCCCCCCCCCCCCCAGGCTACCACCCCACTTCAGAATTAAGGCGCACATTTTTAGGCCAACTAACAGTTAATCTAAAAAAGACTACACACTTCCAACAGCACTAATCTCATTGCCAACCCTCTGCTGATTAGCTTTACACAGTATAGGCAGAAAGCTGTCAGAAAGCTGTTGTCCGATGGATAACACCTCAAGAAAAATACTGTACTCTAGATATCAGCAAAGATCAGTATTCGTTGGCAACCAGTAAAAGGGGTTTTCCCATCCATAAAAAAATGTATCCCCTATCAGGTAATAATATTTACATTCAGAGGCCAAAAACCTATAAACCGGCTCAAGTCTTACAAAAAAATACAACTGTATGCAGTTTCGATTATCCTGCAAAGCCTGAACTCCAGACATATACATTATTGCAAAGTATCAAGAGATTTTGGCTGAATATTTAAATGCTGCTTTGTATTAAAGGGTTACTATTCTGTATGTATTAATATATCGGAAGCCTTTCATGCCAGTTTTTAAAACTTTGAAAAGCCTTCCTGTAAGATTATTTACAATTAATATTAAGTACCGTATATACTCGAGTATAAGCCGAGTTTTTCAGCACGATTTTTCGTGCTGAAAACACCCCCCTCGGCTTATACTCGAGTGAACTCCCCCACCCACAGTGGTCTTCAACCTGCGGACCTCCAGAGGTTTCAAAACTACAACTCCCAGCAAGCCCGGGCAGCCATCGGCCACTGCGGCCTTCGACATCATCCAGCCCCCTCTCACCCCCCTTTAGTTCTGTACAGTACTCACCTCCGCTCGGCGCTGGTCCGGTCCTGCAGGGCTGTCCGGAGAGGAGGTGGTCCGGTGGGACAGTGGTTCCGGGCTGCTATCTTCACCGGGGAGGCCTCTTCTAAGCGCTTCGGGCCCGGCCTCAGAATAGTCACGTTGCCTTGACAACGACGCAGAGGTGCGTTCATTGCCAACGTACTTCTGCGTCATTGTCAAGGCAACGCCTCTATTCCGGGCTGGAAGCGCGGAGAAGAGGCGCCCCCGGTGAAGATAGCAGCCCGGAACCACTATCCCACCGGACCACCTCCTCTCCGGACAGCCCTGCAGGACCGGACCAGCGCCGAGCGGAGGTGAGTACTCAGAACTAAGGGGGGGTGAGAGGGGGCTGGATGATGTTGAAGGCCGCAGTGGTCTTCAACCTGCGGACCTCCGGAGGTTTCAAAACTACAACTCCCAGCAAGCCCGGACAGCCGATGGCTGCCCGGGCTTGCTGGGAGTTGTAGTTTTGAAACCTCTGGAGGCCCGCAGGTTGAAGACCACTGAGGGCGAATGATGAGAAGAGGATGATGAAGGGGGGTGTGTGGGATGATGAAGGGGGGTGTGTGGGATGATGAAGGGGGATGTGTGGGATGATGACAAGGGGATGATGAAGGGGGGATGTGTGGGATGATGACAAGGGGATGATGAAGGGGGGATGATGACAAGGGGATGATGAAGGGGGGATGTGTGGGATGATGACAAGGGGATGATGAAGGGGGGATGTGTGGGATGATGACAAGGGGATGATGATGAGGATGTTAATGACGGGTCTGGATGATGACGGGGGGGGGGATGATGTATTTCCCACCCTAGGCTTATACTAGAGTCAATAACTTTTCCTGGGATTTTGGGTTGAAATTAGGGGTCTCGGCTTATACTCGGGTCGGCTTATACTCGAGTATATACGGTAGTAACAGTAGATCAGTGAAATACATATCATATGAGCTGTGTGCCTTTTTCTTTAAGGCAGTTACCTGAGGTGGTATTGAGATTATTTCTCGTAGAAACTGAGATGGGATTTCTCTCAGCTCAGACACCTTCACAGAAGCAATTGTTCCAGAATCCAGGAACTGAACATCTAGTGCTCGACTACTGTGGACACTTGTTATCTGCATGCAAAATTAAATTGAAAGCAATTTAACAAATCAACATTAGCATAAAGAGAAACTGAATAATTCAACAGGCATTTGATAGTGCTAGCTTTGAGGTCCACCACCTCACATTCCTGCCTGATCCTGACCCTAGCTTCTCACTTTGTGAGCTTATCCTGAGCTAAGCATAGACAGGTTTTTCTTTACATTTTCATAATTATTCACTGCATTCTACACTACACCCTTCTAATCTATTATATACAATATAGCACTGCATACATTTTATGATTTTTTGGGAATATTACACGTTATCTATTCTGCATATTTCACTAGCAGAAAGACCTTACCTCCACACGTGCCCATTTCCCTTTGCTGTAGAACAAGCATATTTTTCCACAGAATGGAAGGGATACAAATAAATCAGAAGTAACAGTCTAGAAAATAAAAAGGGAAAAAATTAATAACTTACTAATCTACAAAGCACTGAGCACAGGATAAACATCTAAAAAGGAAAACCCTTTTGCAAATGTAATCACATTGGACAAAAGAAATAGCACTACAGGCAGTGCTATTCTTCCCATCACATTAATAGAACCTAGAACCCCACTGTCAGTCAATGGTGTCCATCAACCAGAAAGGAACATTGGCAAAAAATGGGTTTATACGAGGCTCTGGTTCCAAATGTGAAATCTTTAACAAAGTTATTGTCAAAAAATAGATTGGGCACAGATTACCACATTTTTGGTTTGAAACAGAACCTTCATCAGGTTAGCATGCCCTAACCTGACGAAGGGTCCGCTTTAGACCTGAAATACCTTTGACTAAGAGTTAAAATTGGAACTAGTGTGCTGTATCATATTTTTACTGCCATTGAGCCATTCTGCTTGTTTATTATCTTGGTTAGATGTGATTAAACCTGGGAAGGATCGAGGCTGCAGTCCTATTACTTGGAATACTTAATGCCTTCATAGACATTGCACTCTTCCCATACCACAATTTGGCAAGTTTGATTCCACAACACCACTGTACGCTCCCGCAATGTCCAAAAGGGGCGCACACCTATTTTTTAGCTCTTTTTTTTCCTTGCAATGGGGTCCATCATGCACAGTTGGTATCTGTTGAATGAATCCCAAACCGTGACACTGATTCCATTGTAAACAGAAGCCACAAAGCAGTGAACAGAGCCTAATGCCACTGTGCTTGTAATCAAACATTTACTTAGTATAGCCGAAGGTAAAAGCTTACAATCTACATTTTAAACTCTTTGCTGATTCATTTAAGATTTCTACCTTGCCTGTGGTTTGGCTGATGAATCACAACCTATGCATTTACATTTATTACTATTTTAGGGGACTTTTTTTTTAGTGGGGGCCATTAATTTTGGATATGTGTAAGAGCCAAATGCAGCTAGCTTCATTCACTGTAGCTGCTATTGACCACAATAGTAGATGTGCTGCAGTAACCCAGCATGGCCCTTACACATTGTATAGAGCTTTCTGTTTCCAGCTCTGTCCACTTTGTATATGTCAGAGCAACGGCTCTGGCAAATAGCTATTCAGCAGGGTGCTGGGTGACAGCGTATCCCATGGTTGGCATATATATATATATATAAAAAATACTCAAGAAAACTCTTTTCACTGTGCACAACTTATAGGCATACCTTGGAATTAAACTCAGCTTCCACTTTATGTAGTGTCTCCTTAAGTTTAGTAAGACCTTTTGATGGGACCTGACAAAATAATGTACCATCAGAACAAACATTGGTCACAACCACATTTGCATATGAAGTGTTCACCTGAAAGAAAAAAAAAAAAAAGAAAAAAAACCACAACATTTAATTTTCAAATGTCAAGATCTACATTGAAACCTAAAAATGCTAAATTTGTTTTCTAAGTGTCAAACTGCACTGCTATGGACGTCGTTTCAGTTTCAAAGTTTTTATCAATTGCCGTGCTTGTAAATTGCCATTCCTGGACTTCCTACGGCAGCACAGAATGGGTTAAGTTCGTCCTCCCGAACTTGTCAGAAGAGGTAATTAGCATAAAAAAATAAACAAATTAGCATAATTAGCCCAATTAACAGACCCCCGCTAGGTATAAATGGACAAACCCACACAGGCCGTAGAGTTTTTATTCTTCTGAACTTAGAAGGGGTATTTTAGGTGGAGAGGATTATTATGTCCCTCCTTTTCTACGATTCCTTTTTTACAGGTTTTTTGCCTGAAGGTATGCAGATAATCTGTGAAGCCCTCTCCCTTACTCACTACGTTGGGGTGGCTGTGAAGGCCCCAACGATCATGGACTGGGGTGCTGTGAAGTCCCCTTCTCACAGGCTTGTCTCTGGATCGGGTACTGTGAAGTACTTGGGTTATCACACGGCGCTTACCGGGTCTTGTGGGTGTGCGCTCCTGGCTCGGCGCCAGTCTCCAGGGCGCTCGAAGGTCCGCGATCCAGTCGGCGTCCCGCGTGCAGTGAAGTTACTATGCGCGGGAGACAGGAAGTGAGCTGCGAGGGGCGGGCGGGACGTCGGCGTTTCCCGCCATGTAGTGCTTATAGCTTGCTCATCGGCATCCCTGCTGCCGCAGACACTGCTTAGGGCAGCGGGGGTCTGGAGATTTAAAGTAAGCATTTCTTTTTATGTGTGTTACATGGATCACTGTGAAGTGTCCTGCACTATCAATATGCATATAATAGTTTTATTATTGAGCATACTGTGAAGTTGCAATTATTAAGGTTACTGTGAAGTACCTTTCCCATATTATTACTATTACTACTATCTTGGTTATTCATGCTGTGGTCTGGTCAAAGGGTTCAGGATTGCTTTACTATTTGACTTTTTCCTGCAGATGTCGGACGAGGCACCTAGGGGCAAAAGATCCAGCAAGTCAAAGCACAGGCTGTGTGAAGCGTGCTCCCAACCTCTGGCGGATGATGCAGAAGGAGATGTGTGCGACAGATGTTCACGACAGCACCCAGTGGAAGATGATAGGTTTGGGGAGGAGGCCTCCACTTTTTTTTGAATGGTTTAAAAAAAAAAAAAAAAAAAACGCATATCCACTATACTGCCGGGAGAGGATCAGTAAAAAGGCGCAAGATACAGCACAGAGCAGTCTCTCCTGACTCGGAGGCATCTGAAGCACGGTCCTCTGTAGAGTCACAAGATTCTCAGGAGGATTACTACATCTTTCACAAGGATGACATGCATTCCCTGATAAAGTCAGTAAAACACGTATTAGAGACGGATCGTTCCACCGAAGGCAAACTTCCCAGGGATAGTCTTTATTACTTTCCAGTCTCCAAAGATAGAGTGTTACCCTCTCATCCTGCCGTTAGCAAGTGGTTCACAGCCAACTGGGATAAGCCGGAGAAAAGAGTGGATGTTGGATCCCGTTTCAAGTCTGTATACAAGCTGTCATCCGAGGCTACCTCCTCATGGGTTAATCCGCCTAAAGCGGATTTGCCTGTAGCCAAGCTAGTCAAGAAGTCGTTCTTTCCTTCCGAGGAAACTTCTGTTCTAGCTAATTCTATGGAAAGAAAAGCAGAATCTTTGTCTAAAAAAGCTTTTTCTACTGCAGCAGCAGTGTCCAGAGTGGCGAGGTCCTCTGTTCCGGTGGCCAGAGCGCTCCGAATATGGATAAGTCAATTATCCAGAGATCTCAATGATGGAGACCCTAGGGATGACATCATCAGGAAAATTCCTGTCATGAAGTCTGTGGCAGAATTCCTGATCGACGCTCCACTGGACACGCTGCGTCTGTCAGCCCAGAATATGGCTGAATCAAACTCTATAAGGAGAGCGCTTTGGATCAAGCAATGGGGCAAGGGGGACGTAGCAGCTAAGAATAACCTCTGCTCCTTACCTTTTTCCCCAGAATCTCTTTGGGCCAAGCTAAAAGAGTATCCTCAAAGATATGAATGATGAGAATGATGCGTTCCCAGGAACATCCAAAAGGGAAGCATCTAAAAGCCGTCCAAAATAAAAGGAGGTCTCCCAAGTTCCAGAGGAGAAATTTTCAGTCAGGCCAATATAATAGGCCTAGGTTTGGTAGGCAGAAGAGAGGCGCAAACTCTAGCTCTGCCTCTAAGAGCAAACCTCCAGAGAAAAGGAAAGACTTATGACGCCATCTTAGCGTCCCCCAAGGTTGGAGGAAGGTTAGAAATTTTTTTTCATGTATGGATTTGGACGACAGAAGACAAGTGGGTTCTTTCAGTAATTCAGAAAGGGTACAAGCTCAAGCTTCTTTACCCCCCTCCGGGAAGGTTTCTTCTCAACGCAAAGCGGGACCAGAATGGGATTTCTCTAGTCAGGAATTTTCTGGAGAAGATTGCAGTAGAATGGGTACCACATCAGGAGCAATTCTCCGGGAATTACTCAAGAATTTTCACAGTACTGAGGTCCAGCGGGAAGTGGAGATTAGTTGTGGATCTCACTTACCTGACCAAGTTCATGATCAAGAAGCACTTCAAAATGGAGACTATCAGATCAGAGCACCCTTTGGTGAACCAGGGAGACTTCATGGAGACTCTGGATTTGTC
Source organism: Hyla sarda (assembly GCF_029499605.1). Taxonomy (NCBI): domain Eukaryota; kingdom Metazoa; phylum Chordata; class Amphibia; order Anura; family Hylidae; genus Hyla; species Hyla sarda. Next base: position 320,733,332 of record NC_079189.1, read on the forward strand.
AGACGCCTATCTAAATGTTCCCATTCATCCGGCATACAGAAATGTTCTCAGGTTCGCATTAATGGTAGAAGACACAACATGGCATCTACAGTTCAAGTGTCTTCCCTTCGGACTGAGTTCAGCGCCGATGGCGTTTACGAAGCTAGTGGTGGTTCTTTCGGCGGCATTACGCCTGCAAGGAATCACTATAGTACCATACCTAGACGACTGGTAGGAGAGAGCAGGGTCCAGCCTGGATTTGTCCCATCACATGAAGAAAACTATTCATTTTCTCCAGGATCATGGCTTCTTAGTCAACCTGGAAAAATCTCAAATTTTTTTTTTTAGGGTTCGTAGTAGATTCCCTAGCGATGAAGATCTCCATTTCCCGGGACAGGGAAATGAAGCTGAGGAATCAGGTAAAATTCCTTACGAAGTCCAAGAAGGTGTCTATCCGTCAAGCCATGAGGGTCCTGGGCAGCCTTACATCAACGATAGATGCGGTCCCCTGGGCGAAGGCCCATATTCGCAGTCTGCAGACGAGGGTTCTCTCATGCTGGAACAGATCAAAGACAGATTTGGAAAGCTGTGTCTGGATTCCTACAAATCTCCGCAGGGAACTTCGTTGGTGGCTCATTCGGAGCAGGTTCTCTCAAGGAAGATCTTTACTACCATCGCAGCAAGTGGTCATCACGACCGATGGGGAGCCTGCATTGGCCATCACTGGACCCAAGGGCTTTGGTCCCAGGAAGAAGAGTCTCTGTCCTCGAACATGAAGGAGCTGCGAGTGGTATGTCTGGCCCTACTTCACTTTACCCCTCTCTTACTTCACCAGGATGTCCTAGTCAGATCAGACAATCTGCCCACAGTTTTCTATCTGAAGAAGCAGGGGGGAACCAGGTCTCAATCCCTGATGTCCGAGTGTGCCAAGATCTTCAGATGGGCGGAATTCAGCGTCAAGAGTCTTGTGGCAGTGCACTTACAAGGTATCCTGAATGTCAACGTGGATCTTCTCAGTCGGAAATCCCTTCATCCAGGCGAATGGGAGTTGAGCATGGAGATCTTCAACCAATTAAAAAACGGTTCGGTACCCGGAGATATATTCGCAACGAGGAGGAATGACAAGCTGCAGAAGTTCTGCTCTCTCTCTTGTCGGGAACACCCATATCATCTGGACGGTCTGTCATTGTCCTGGGAGGGGAGGTTTCTGTATCTGTTTCCACCTCCTGCTTTAATCCAGAGGACCCTGCTGAAGGTCAAGAAGGAGAACCCTCGAGCAATCCTGATCCTCCCTTATTGGCCCAGGAGGGCTTGGTTCTCCCTAGCCATGGAAATATCTCACAATCGGTTCTGGCATCTGCCCAAGACAGAGGACCTTCTAACCCAGGAGGGGATTTGCCATCAGGAGCTCAACTCCCTGCATCTGACTGCTTGGGAGGTGAACTGAACCTGCTGAGATCCAAAGGGCTATCTAGTGAGGTCCTATCTACTTTGGATAAATCGAGCAAGACGGGAACAAGAAAGTGTTATTCCAGGGTATGGAGTCTCTTCAAGTCTAAGTTTCCTAAGTTTCAGTCATTGATGTTCTGAACTTTCTGCAGCTCGGTCTCAGTAAGGGTCTCAAGCAGTCCACTCTGAAAGTTCAATTTGCGGCTATAAATTTTTTCCTAGCAGGAAAATTTACAAGAGACCCGCTGGTCAAAAGATTCTTTAAAGGGGTAAGTAATATTTGCCCGAAAGTCAGCAAGCCTATACCATCTTGGGATCTTTCCAGAGTCTTGAGGTGCCTCACATCAGACCCTTTTGAACCCATTAAATCCATTGATCTAAAATTTCTTACGTGGAAAGCTTGTTTTTTAGTGGCTATCGATTCAGCGCTCAGGGTCAGTGAGATACAGGCACTCTTGCCGTGAGCCATATCCAAGATCTTGGGGATGCCTTAGTACTTCGTACTCTTCCCGGGTTTATCCCGAAAGTCCATTCTATGCATAACCTTCAACAAGAAATTATACTACCGGCTCTGGCTGAACATGAAGAGATCTCGAAGTTAGATGTCAGATGTGCAGTTTTGGAATATATAGCCAGGACGGCATAATTTAGGTGTTCGGAGCACTTGTTTGTACAGTTCGGAGCCATATCTAAAAGGCCCCAAGGCAGCCAAATCCACTATTGCCAACTGGATTAAGAAGACTATCAGTTTTTCCTTCCAAAAAGAAGGCCTGGAGCCCCCAAGGGATCTAAAAGCCCATTCTACTAGGGCAACCTCGGCATCTTGGGCTGAAGCTTCTCAAGTATCGCTTCAAGAGATCTGTGGAGCGGCTATGTAGGCAACGCCAACCACATTCATTCAACACTACCGTCTGGACGTCTCCAGTAGCTCAGCCCTAGGCAAGGCAGTGTTGGAAGAAGCGTTTAAGAAGTAATGCCCTCCCTTTATTATTTTCTGCTACTTAGGTCCCATTCTGTGCTGCCGTAGGACGTCCAGGAATGAATAAAATTTTGCTTACCTGAAAATTTCAATTCCTGGAGTCCGTAGGCAGCACAGGGATCCCACCCTAATTAAATATTGCTTTATAACTACTCTATGGCCTGCGTGTGGGTCTGTCCCTTTATACCTAGCGGGGGTGTGTCTGTTAATACGGCTAATTATGCTAATTTGTTTGTTTATGCTAATTACCTCTTCTGACAAGTTTGGGAGGACGAACTTAACCTATTCTGTGCTGCCTATGGACTCCAGGAATTGAACATTTTCAGGTAAGCAAAATTTTATTCATTGTGCTGCAAAACAGTGCATTAAATGACCAAATGCTTTCAGCTTAAAAATTGATAGTCAATGTGGTTTTCTGAATCAATTCATTACCATTTAGCTGTGATGCCATCATTTATAGAATTTTATTATTTTAGAATAAATAATGGCCCAGCTCGGTTACAAAAACTGGAGCGATTTGCCATCAGCAAACAGAGTTCAGCATTCATTTTATCAGAGCTCATTAGTAAGATAAGAAAAATGAACTGTCAATGGTAATGGGAAAATATTACAGATTTAGTTTCAGGCCAATACATAACTCGGAGATAAAATCACCCCCCCCCCCCCCCATTTTGCTTGTGTGTCACCATATTGATAACCGTAATTTTGTCGATGGAGCTGCATTATTATTTTTTATGGGGGGAGAGAGGATAAGTGTCCAAACCTCTTTGGATCATATTGAACAGTATTAGATACAGTATTAGTCCCCCAGGGTGTTCTCGTCGCTCCGGAACGTCTCTGCTGCCCGGTATCCTTGCTCTCCGTCGCAGCCATCACGTCGCTACGCACGATTCTACGCACAACGCTCCTATTGGATGACGGGGTGGCGTGCGAGACGATGTGATGACGACGAAGGAGAGCGCCGGCCATGCAGGGGATCCCGACACGGAGCAGACACTGAGGAGGCAGGTAAGGTCCCTCCCGGTTAGTGTCACTTTCGCTTCAGACACTGCGGTCAGCTTTGATCGCCACGTCTGAAGGGTTAATACAGGGCACCACCGCTATCGGTGATGTCATGTATTAGCCGCGGGTCCCGGCCGTTGATGGCCACAGGGACCGCCGCGATAGGTGTGTATTCGTCGTATAAGACGCACCAACTTCCCCCCCCCCCCAGTTTTGGGGAAGAAAAAGTGCGTCTTATACGGCGAAAAATACGGTAATCTGCCTGTCTTTTATGAAGTAGTAAGCAGGAACCTGTACAAAATTAAACACTGGGATGCCAACATACTGTGGCAAACAGCAGTGGGTGACATTTCATTTAAATAGTCCTAAAGGAGTCACCTAATGACTCCATTCAAACAGCTTTCCTCCAGCATATGCTATTTTAATAGGACTCATTAGGAGACTACAAAATTGGGATTCCACTGAATTACCTTCAAATGAACATTCAAAGAATTATCGTACAGCTCCCGAAGACAGGCCGCATTTACGTTTATATCTTCATCCCCTGATGTGTCATACAAAACAACAAGTGGCTTCTCAGTCTTCTGAAGAATCTCAACAGCAAGAATTTTACCACAGGCTTTTGTCTCCACAGCTTTTACAAGAACTGGGTCACCACAGAAAGCTTCCAAACCTTTGAAACAAATAAAAATACATGCAAAATTATATTACATTGTAGCTAAACGTCACATGTTACAAATGCTTAAATGTTCTCATATGCAATGCATGTCTGTAAAGCAGTGCCAGATTTATTAAGAGGCACCAGACTCCCATTATAGCCAGCACTGTTGTGGCCCTAAAGTAGCGTAGGTTTCCGCTATAATTTATGCCACAAACGATCGCGCTAATGTCCGCCATTAACCCCTCAGATGCCGTTATCAATACAGATCACAGCATCTGCAGCAGTGCGGCACTTTAAATGGATGATCGAATCGCCGCAGCCCTGCCAGAGGGATCCGAGGTACCCTCACCTGCCTCCAGCCGTATCCTGGGGACTACTGCTCTAGTCTGAGATCGAGCAGACAAGAGCAGAAGATCACCAATAAAACTGATAAGTGCTATGCCCTATGCATAGCACTGAACAGTATTAGCAATCAACTGATTGCTATAAATAGTCCCATAATTGGTATTGCCGCGTGCGTAAATGTCCAAACTATCAAAATACAATGTTAATTTGGCGTAAACGTCAAAAAAATAAAATACTAAATTGCTGCTTTTTTGTGACATTTTATTCCAAAAAAAAATTCAACAAAACACTGAATCACTATGGAGTCATTTCAAATTGTTTAAAAATATAACAATGTTTATCGAATTCATTTAAAATACATATCACACGTTTAATAAAAAAATAAAAAATAAAAAAAAGTCTAGGGGGAAAGAAATCCCCTGGGAAAGAAAACAAAGAGGCGCCAATTCCTGCTCATGCATGTAAACAATGAATAACACTGGATGAGGTGCATGGATTGCCTGCATCTAAAGTGCATAATTTAGGGGTATAAAAACCCCCATAAGGTGCAGTAAAAAATAGGCATCAACATATATACCAAGACTGAAATATACAATGTAGTAACAGAGCAGGAGTGACGCCACGGTCCTTAAGGGGTTAAACCACTTAAATGCTGTGGTCAAGAGAGATAGCAGCATCCAAACAGATGGACTGGAGGTACAAATACCAAAATAGTACCAATTAAAAGTACAGATCATTGTGCAAGTCCTCACACTGCTGTCTACAAATAAATAATCATCAAAATATCACAAATTAACCCCTTGAGAACCCAACCCATTTTTTGCCTTGTGGATACAGGAACATTTTTTTGTGTTCTTTTCACTTAATTTTCAATAAAGTTTGACTTGTTTGATTGAAATTCCAAGAAAAAAAGAAAACTGTGCAAAGTCAAAAAACGTATGGAACCGTACGCACATACTAAGCTGTACGGTTCCCATTGACTCCCATGAAAAAAAAAAAAAAAAAAAAAAAAAATACATTGTTTAATACGGTTCTTCACCCTGACCAAAAAACGTGGTAGACTACGGTTTTGGGTATGGGTAAAAAAAAAACAGGCACAACCGTATAAGACGCAAAATGGACTAAACCATTAAACGCGTTTGACATACGGTTTTCTATACGGTTCCGTATGGTTTTAACTTGAAACTGTATACGGGAGCTGTATGGCAAAAAATGTGGTGTGCATGCACCCTTAAACTGTGTGAGCTCCCAGCAGGAGAAAGTGGGCGTTCCCAAGCAGGCGCAACGTCACAGAAGGCTGCAAGCGATGTGCCTCGCCATGCCCCGCATGTACTTACTGAGTTTGGTCTCCTGCCAGGCTGGAGAAGGCCAAACTAACGGTTTGACTTGCAGCAGGAACAGAAAAGAGCCACCGTAGTGGCCATTTTTTCAATTATATTAAAAACATATAAAGGTTGAGAATTTCAAGAGAATAGCAAAGTGTCTTAATTACATCAGTAACAATATATTAAAAGTTCAGTTTGGTGACAGGTACTCTTTAAGAGTCAAAACTCTTTATCCACAGACCCCTCTAAGGTGTTTGTTTTTTTGCACGACCAACTACTTGTACTTTTTAATAACACTTCATTTTTCCATTAAATGTTTGGCGCCAAACACTGTGCACTTTACGGTAAAACAAACAAATTTTCTGTGGGTCAATATGATTAAAATGATACCTACAGTCATGGCCGTAAATGTTGGCACCCCTGAAATTGTTCAAGAAAATGAAGTATTTCTCACAGAAAAGGATTGCGGTAACACGTTTTGCTATACAAATGCTTATTCCTTTTGTGTGTATTGGAACTAAACAAAAAAGGGAGGAAAAAAAGCTAAATTGAACATAATATCAAACCAAACTCCAAAAATGGTCTGGACAAAATTATTGGCTTAACTTAATATTTGGTTGCACACTCTTTAGAAAAAAATAACTGAAATCAGTCGCTTCCTATAACCATCAATAAGCTTCTTACACCTCTCAGCTGGAATGTTGAACCACTCTTCCTTTGCAAAACTGCTTCAGATCTCTCTTATTGGAAGGGCACTTTTTCCCAACAGTAGTTTTAAGATCTCTCCACAGGTGTTCAATGGGATTTAGATCTGGACTCATTGCTGGCCACTTCAGAACTCTCCAGCACTTTGTTGCCATCCATTTCTGGGTGCTTTTTGACGTATGTTTGGGGTCATTGTCCTGCTGGAAGACCCAAGATCTCGGACCCAAACCCAGCTTTCTGACACTGGGTTGTACAGTGCGACCCAAAATCCGTTGGTAATCCTCAGATTTCATGATTCCTTGCACAAATTCAAGGCACCCAGTGCCAGAGGCAGCAAAACAACCCCAAAACATAATTTAACCTCCCCCATATTTCACTGTAGTTTTTTTTTTGTAGGCCTCATTCCGTTTTTGGTAAACAGTAGAATTATGTGCTTTACCAAAAAGCTCTATCTTGGTCTCATCTGTCCACAAGACATTTTCCCAGAAGGTTTTTGGCTTACTCAATTTCATTTTGGCAAAATGTAGTCTTGCTTTTTTATGTCTGTGTAAGCAGTGGGGTCCTCCTGCCATAGAGTTTCATTGAATTTAAATGTCAATGGATAGTTTGCGCTGACACTGATGCTCCCTGAGCCTCCAGGACAGCTCGAATATCTTTGGAACTTGATTGAGGCTGCTTATCCACCATCCAGACTATCCTGCATTGACACCTTTCATCAATTTTTCTCTTCTACCACACCCAGGGAGATTAGCTACAGTGCCATGGGTTGCAAACTTTTGATAATGTGGACAAAAGCAAATTTAGATCTCTGGAGATTGACTTGAAAACCAAAATTGTGGAAAAATATCAACAATCTCAAGGTTACAAGTCCTCAGACAGTTCACATTCCATGCTTGAAATAATCATATTTTTCCACAATTTTGAAAGGGTGCCAATAATTTTGTCCAGCCCATTTTTTGAGTTTGGTGTGACATTATGTCCAATTTGCTTTTTTTCCTCCTTTTTTTGGTTTAGTTCCAATACACACAAAGGGAATAAACACGTGTATAGCAAAACATGTGTTACTGCAATCCTTTTCTGTGAGAAATACATCTTCTTGGAAATTTCAGGGGTGCCAACATCTACAGCCATGACTAGGTTTATAAAAAAAAGAAATCAAAATAAGTATGCTTAAAATTGTCCTATTTTGACCCTCTATAAAACTTTATTTTTCCTTATAAGGTGCTGTATGAGGGCTCTTTTTTGCACTGTAATCTGTAGTTTTTATCAGTACAACTTTTGCATAGCACTGATCAGTGTTCTCTCTGATCAACGTTTATGGCCAGAAGGCAGACCATAGACAAGGATTGCGAAGGGCTGGGAGCTGGTAAAAGAAGCTCCGGCTGCCATCTTGACACTTCTTACCCAGACAATCGTACTATAGGCGGTCCAGTGGGTCTGTGTACCTCCCTAATACTTTAGATTACACAATGATAGGGGATAAGCTGTCTGATCGCGGTGGTCCCGCCGCTGGGGACCCCCGCAATATAGCATGTGGCACCCACCTGTTTGTTGTCCGGAAGCGCTGGAGGGTATGGGTCCCGGGAATGGAAGTTCGTGACGTCACGACTCCGCCCCAGTGTGACGTCACGCCCCATCCCCTCAATGCAAGTCTATGGGAGGGGGCGTGACGGGACCCCCGCGATCAGACATCTTATCCCCTATCCTTTGTATATGGGATAAGATGTCTAGGGGTGGAGTACCCCTTTAAGGGTTGAATTTCGAAAAATCCTCTTATTCCTCGTCTACGTCTTAAAAACAACAACTGTGAAAAAAAATTCAGCTTTCTAGGTCCAAGGGTTTAGGCTGGGCGTTGATGAGTAAGGCTTATAAGGCTCTCACAGGCTTCAGAGACATTACGCCTGCTGGAGAACGCCCACTTTCTCCTACCTGGAGCTCACACAATGTGAGCATGGGGAAAGGAACGATAGAGCTTTAAGGGGAGCAGGGGTGTAAGGGGTAGTTAGGGAATGTAATCTGAGGTAGTTTGGAAAATATGGTTTGATTTAACAGGTACTCGAAGATTTTTAAATAGAAGTAAATTTACAAACCTGTTTAACTTCCTGGCACCATTTGATTTGAAAAAGAAGATTTTATATACTTAGGAAGTGCCACTAGGAAGCTGACACTAAGCATTAACAAAAAAGAAAAAGTCGGCACCTCCTGACAGGATATACTCCGCCCACTGACTAAGCTAATCAGTTTAGTCCCAAAGCAGGAGGAGGGAACCGACAGAACCATAACAAAGTCCGAGTAAGGCCCAGATAAAAAACAACCAAGCAAACCCACTGACAGGCAATCGACCCTCAGGTCAACAAACTAACACCCAATGGGTGGGTGCCGTGTCCCCCAATGGATCCTCCAAGAAAGAGATTTTACACTTTTCTCGTTCGGCTCCATTGGGGGACACAGCAACCGTGGGATGTACCAAAGCAGCCCCTAAGGGTGGGAAAGCAGAGCACAATCAGGCGGAGGGATACGCCACCACCGCCTGCAACACTTTATGCCCAAACCCAGCGTCAGACGACACAGAAGTGTGCATCTGGTAGAACTTTGTAAACGTGTGCATGGACGACCAATTGGCCGCCTAACACACCTGCAAGGCTGAAGCCCTGTTGTGGACCGCCTGGGAGGTCCCAAAGGAGCGGGCGGAATGTGCCGTAACTCGGAAAGATGGAGCCTTCCCTTTAGAACAATAGGCCTCCGATATGGCAGACCGGATCCACCGGGAGATTGGAAGCCCCTTGCGCCGACCTTCCGGAAGGATGAACAGCGAATCAGTGCCGAAATGAAGAGGTGGCCGAGAGATTACAGAGCCCTGACCACATCCAATTTGTGGAGAGCACGCTCCTTAGGTTGAGACGGAACAGGGCAGAAGGAGGGAAGGACAATTTCCTCATTCAAATGGAAAGGATACCACCTTTGGCAGAAAGGACGGCACCGGCCAAAGCACCAACTTGTCCCGATGAAGGACAAGAAAGGGAGGGTGACAGGAGAGAGCCGCCAATTCAAACACCCGCCGGATGGTGGTAACAGAATTGAGAAAGGACACCTTCCAAAAGAGGAAGCGGAGAGAGACCTCCCGGAGGGGGCTCAAATGGGGCATCCTATAAGGCACCGAGTTCCAGATTCAGGTCTCAGGGCCGAGTGGGAGACCTGTATGGAGGAACCTTGTGAGCCACACCCTGCAGGAAGCTGCGGACATGAGGATCGGATGCCGGGGGCGCTGAAAAATTATGGAAAGCGCCGACACCTACCCCTTAAAGGGAACTAAGTGCCAGACGCATTGACCGACCCGCCCGGAAAAAGGAAAGCAGGTTTGGCAAGGAAAAAACAACGGGCGAAAGGGACAGGGCCTCGCACCACCGAAAGTAGGCACGCCAGGTACAATGATCATTTCTGGCTTACGCGCCGGGAGCATGGTGCGAATGCCCCGGACCGAGAAACCTTGCGCCCTCAGCACCAGTTTCAACCACCACACCGTCAAACGCTGTGGCGGTGAATTGGGGTGGCAGAAAGGACCTTAAGAGAGAAGGTTGGGCCTATACAGAATAGGCATGAGGCGAACAATGGGTGCCGGAGCAAATACGGAGCCACAAGAATTGCCGAGATGCCCTCCACCTTGAGCTTCCTGACGACCCTGGGCAGGAGGGGGAGAGGAGGGAAGAGGTAAGGGAGGGCGACCTGCGCACAGACAATGACCAACTCATCCACGGCTAGAGCCAGAGGATCGCAGGACTTTGCAATGAAGCCAGGAACCTGAAGCCAGGACAGAGGTCCATGTCCAGGGTCCCCCAACGTTCGCAAATTTCTGAGAATACCTGCGGACGGAGAGACCACTCTCCGGGGTTGGGGCGAGGAGTGACTCAGAAAGTCCCAATTGTCCACCCATGGAATGTGGATCGCAAAGATTGAGGGAACCTGATATTCCGCCCAAACCAGAATCATTGCCACTGCCGAGAGGCTGAGTGCGCCCCCCTGGCAATTGATAAGAGCCACAGCAGTGGCGTTGTCTATATGAACCCAAACCGGACAACCTCTGAGTAACGACAAAGAAAGCTGGCCCAAAGTTCCAGGACAATGATGGGGAGATGGGCTTCCTGGACAGACGAAATTTGTCCCACAGGGACAGGATGGCCCACTGAAGAGGGAGACACCGGAACTGGGCAAGGGGAACAGCTTCCACGGACGCCACCATCCTGCCCAGCATTTCCATGCAAGAACAGATGGCCACCGGTTACGGTCAGCGCAAGAAGCGAATCCCGGACAGCAGAGCACTCGGCTTGTCCAGTGGAAGGAGAACTTGAGGAGACCCTCGTGACAACACCAGTAAGGGAGCAGACCCTTGGGGAGTTCATAGCCTCCCATAGGCAGAAAAGCCAAAGGGGGAGGAGACAAGTGACCCCACGTGCGCACGCTAGCAGGGCATTGGTAGGGACCCAGGAGGAGAGGTGGAGCACCGGACCGTGCAAAATTAGTGGGCGGAGCTAACTGCAGCTACCGCCTCCGCTCCCAGGAAAGATGCGCTGCCAGGAGGAAGACTGTAGCCGGCCGCGGTCTCCGGACTCAAGGAGCTTGCCACGGCGGGAGGCCTGGAAACAGGGCCGTACATGCAAGGATCGCCACAACCGGAGCACAGAGCCGGGCTGTGCAACAGTCGCAAAGACTGTCGCAACTAAGGACTGAACTATGGAGCGCCGCATGTGCGAGCAGGGAGAGCGGCCAGGCCGCAGGCAAAGGAGAGGCACCAGAGGGTGGATTGGACTCCCAAACACAATCCCTAACCCCCATAAGAACTTAGTACCGCTAGTACCGCTCTGCATCATGCCAGGCTGCCATAGCGGGGTGAGCAGGGGCAAGAGGGGACCCTATCCCTAGCGCTGGTCGGTGGCAAGAAGGGGTTAACGGTGCATACTTTATGTACCGTGCCCCTTGATCGCAAGTTGGGGATCAGTCAGCGCCATGACCCTGTCACCCCAACCTAAATAAAATAAGAAAGGAGAAAAAAAAAATTCTAATACTCTAGAAAAACTAGAAAATAATTAAAAAAAGAAGACCAGGTCTGGAGAGCTCTAGACCTGTGTCTGCCTCCTACTGACACTAAGCTAAAACTGATTAGCTCAGAGTCAGTGGGCTGGCAGGAGGGGCAGACTTCTTTTTTTGTTAATGCCTAGGGTCAGCAAGATATACCCACAGTTCCCGTTTCCCCCAATGGACCTGAACAAGAAACATTTGTTTTCCACCGGAGTACCCTTTAAGGAAAACGGACAAACGTACACGCACCAGGACGTACATTTAAGTTTACTTCATGTAAAGCAGGTTTTGGCTGCTATGAGCAGCCAGGGATCTGCCTCTAATAGCAGCCATCGCTGATGTCTGCATTAACTTCTCAGATGCCTATGCAGAGCACTGAACAGTATTAGCAATATAATGATTTCTATAAATAGTCCACTACGAGGACGGAAAAAAAAGTGCAACATAAATGTGAAAAAAGTTTAAAAAAAAAGTAAAAAAGCCCTTCCCCCCCCCCCCCAAAAAATTTTTTATAAAAAATAAAATGATCATAGTCGGTATCCGTGTGGGTAAATGTTCAATCAAAATCTAAACGTTAACAATCCCATACAGTGAACGGCATAAAAGTTTTTTTTTTTTTTTTTTAAAGCCAGAAGAAATTGCTGCTTTTTGCCACATCACATCCCAGAAGTGTGGTGAAGGGGTCAGAATAGGGCGATTTAAAACAAACAAATTTTGTTTAAAAAGTTAGTGTTTTTTTAAAGCAGTACAATAATAGAAACCATGGTTATAATTTTAATTGTATTGACCCATTATAATTGTATTGACCTGAAACCCTGTAAATGTAGCAAAATTGCGTTTTTCTTTTCAATTTCCACACAAAATAAATATATTTTTGGTTGTGCCATACATTTAATGGTAAAATAAAAAAGTGTCATTGCAAGTACAATTAATTAGTCATACAAAGAACAAGCTCATTTATGGCTATTAGAAGGTAAGGTAAACACATATTTTCCCCATATAATACTTCCTTAAAAACTAAGCATTCTCCCAACATACTTCATTTAAAAAAATGTATTGCTAAAGATGTGAAAAAATGGTTTAAAAAAATGGCCACTAGGGGGTCTGTCTTTTTACTTTTGCAAACGAACACCGAAAATTCTGACTTTTTGGTCCCTTTTTTTTTTTAAAGGAACAAAATCTCTGAGGGGAGGGGGAGGGAGGTGTGGTTATCTCCATGCTGTGCCTCAGAGCACAGACAAGATCCAGACAGCTTGCAGTCTTTAAGAATAGAAGCATTCACATGCACAGTTACAAACAATACAAGGTGCTAAACTATTATTTATATGCAAAATGGTTTCTCTTTGCTCATTTTATGAACTTATTTCTTGTGTATGTGCACCATATAGCTTCCACATGGCTGTTTTAGGGTTATAAAAAGATGCACTTTGGTTACGAAGCTGTGAAAATGTAAAAATGCAGGTTTTTCTTCTCTCCTTGCACCATATAGTTTAACATGGCTGCATTAGAGTTATATAGAGCATGCATTCAGCCAACATGCTTTGCAAATGTAAAAAGGTTTGTGCAAATCTCATGACAGGGGAGAGGGGAGAGGAGCTCATCATGCCCCAGGGGAAACACCCCCAGCCTCAGAGAAATTCAGAAGACTTATCGCAGATATACATGGTATTTTATACATGGATCAAATGGTATTTTATTGGTATTTATTAATTGGTATTAACATTCATTTTATTATGCATACAGGTCTAAAAGGCACATTACTAAACTTTAAAAAAAAAAATGTTCTTACTAATGATAGTAATGCTTTAAGGCCAAAATGGGTTGTGTCCTTAAGGGGTTAATAAGCAGGAGGAAAAATGAGGGGAGAAAGATACCTGCTAGCCTGCACTTTGCAGCCTGGAATGGAAGAGCGTAAAATGCTTCTCTCAGACGACAAACTTTCGTGCAATCCACAACTTCATTGAATCCATAGTCCACATACAATACCTGCAAAATAAAATTTTAAATAATACATTCTACTGGAACTTATGGAAAATATATAAACTGGTTTACTCACGTTTATTAAAGTATTTTAGGATAGGATATTCCATAGACTTAGTAAGAAGAAAACCTACAGCATTTACCGCAGCAGCAAAGTCTGACCACTGGGACCCACCGTGATCTCCTGAATGGGCCCTGATGCTCACTGAGGAGCGGGTGTAGCAGTCAGCATGTGCTCCATTTATTTCTATGGGAGTGCCGAAAAGATACAAGTACAGCACTCTGGCATCATCCGCATTCCCATAGAAATGAATGGAGCACGTGCAGTCTACTAGTAGACAACATGTGCTCCTTACAAACAGCCGGGTGCCTTCCCAGAGATCACAGGGGGTCCGACCGCTGGGATAAGGGAGAAGTAAAATTTTCACTGGAGTTCTCCTTCAACACAAATAGAAAGAAATCCTTTTAACGCAGATACAAAGTCCTTAGGAACATCCGCATTTACAAAGTCCCCACCAAACTCAGGCCACAACAATTAAAACTGGGGAAAAGCATATTAAAATATAACTTTTAATAATATCATTAAAATAAATTAAACAACCTCATTAGCCCAAAAATGGCACTATATAGTATATAAGGCCCCTTTCACAGTGCCGTTGCTCCCCGTCAAAAATGGCCGTTAAAGTCTTTTTATTTTTTGTGTGTGACTTTAACGGCCGAGCAATCGGCGACAACGGGTCCCATTTAACTATTATGGGGGTCATCAGGCACCACTGATTTTTGATGGGAAAAGCGGGAGAAAAAGACAGCACAAGGAGTATTTTTTCTCCTGCTATTCTACCCAGCTTCCCCGACAGACGTCACACTGCCATGTCATAGCGGCAGTGTGAAAGAAGCATAACAGATGCCAAGAGCAGGTAGAATGCCACCAGGGACTCATGTAGATATTAATAGTAGGAGGTTATTAACTGTGGTTAAAGGGGTAGAATGTAGAAATTAAAAAAAGGAGACACAAAGTGATCAAGAGATTAACCCCCTGAAAAATTTAAGGGGTTTCACTTTTAGTCTCTCCACTCATGGGATAGTGATAGGAATTGTGGGTTCGCATTTCTACCCCTTTAATCACTGTTAATAAACTCCTACTATTGTGCCCGAGTGCCAGAACATTAAAGGGGTATTCCAGGCAAAACCTTTTTTTTATATATATCAACTGGCTCCGGAAAGTTAAACAGATTTGTAAATTACTTCTATTAAAAAAATCTTAATCCTTACAATAATTATTAGCTTCTGAAGTTGAGTTGCTGTTTTCTGTCTAACTGCTTTCTGATGACTCACGTCCCGGGAGCTGTCCAGCTCCTATGGGGATATTCTCCCATCATGCACAGCTCCCATGACATCATCATTGATCAGTTAGACAGAAAACTTCAGAAGCTAATAACTATTGGAAGGATTAAGATTTTTTAATAGAAGTAATTTACAAATCTGTTTAACTTTCCGGAGCCAGTTGATATATATATATAAAAAAAAGTTTTTGCCTGGAATACCACTTTAATGCTGGGTTCACACTACAGAATTTCCGAACGGAATCCCGCTTCTTAATTTCAGTAGGAAATTCCGCTGCCAGAGGGTGAAATGCAGATGAATGGGTTTTCCGTTAACCTATTCACACTGCAGAATTTTCTGGGTAAAATTTCTATCAGAAAAAGGAGATATTTTAACACTTACCGTAAAATATCTTTCTCGAAGGATCCATTGGGGAACACAGACCGTGGGTGTATGCTGCTGTCTCTAGGAGGTAATAAAAAAAAGTCGGCTCCTCCCAGCAGGATATACCCGCCTCCAGGCCACTGAGTTAATCAGTTTAAGTTCCAGAGCAATAGGAGAGGACAGACAGGTCAAAGAAGACCCAATCTGTCCGAGAACCAGGAGAAAAAATACAACTGAACACACCCTCGGACAGAGAACCGAAGAAAACCCCAAAAAGAGGGTGGGAGCTGTGTCCCCCAATGGATCATTCGAGAAAGATTTTACGGTAAGTGTTAAAAAATCTTTTCTCTATCGGCTCCATTGGGGGACATAGACCATGGGACGTACCAAAGCCGTCCCTTGGGTGGGCAGATAAGCAGTCAGGCAGACTGCCGTTCCACTGCCGTCTACAACACTTTTACGGCCCAGACTAGCATCAGCCGATGCAAAGGCATGAACCCGGTAGAACCTCGAGAGTGTGCAAAGACGACCAGGTAGCCGCCTTGCAAATCTGCAAGGCCGAAGCTCTGTTCTGGAGATCCCAGGATGCCCCAACAGAACGGGTAGAATGAGCCACAACCCTGAAGGGAGGAATCTTCCCTTTACAGCGATAGGCTTAAGAAAAGGCAGACCGAATGCACCGAGAAATGGTGGCCTTGGAAGCAGGTTGTCCCCTACGACGACCTTCCGTGAGGACGAAAAAGGAATCACACTGACGAAACGAAGTAGTAATAGAGAGATAGGACCTAACAACCCGACCCACATCCAGTTTGTGGAGTAAATGCTCCTTAGGATGAGAAGGAGCGGGACAAAAAAAACGGGAGGACAATGTCCTCATTGAGATGAAAAGCCGAAACCACCTTAAGCAAAAAGGAAGGATCTGGCCGGAAAACAACCTTGTCCTGGTGGACCACCAGAAACTGAGAACGGCAGGAGAGAGCCGCCAATTCAAACACCCTCCAGATGGAGGTGATAGCAACAAACAAAAGCCACCTTCCAAGAAAGGAGACGCAGAGACACCTCTCTAAGGGGCTCAAAGGGTGCCCCCTGGAGGGCACACAGAACCAGATTCAAGTTCCAAGGGGGAAAGGGTGACCGGTAAGGAGGGACAGCATGCGCCACTCCTTGAAGGAAGGTCCGGACATGAGAATTAGAAGCCAGAGGACGCTGGAAAAAAGAAGAAAAGGCCGAAACCTGACCCTTAAAGGAACTGAGAGACAACCCCAGTTCCAAACCCTACTGCAAAAAGGAGAGAAGACGGGGAACCGAGAAAGTCACAGGAGACAGGACCTGAGCTTCACACCAGCGAAAATAAGACCGCCAAGTACGGTGGTAAATTTTTGCCGAGGAGGGTTTACGAGCCCTGAGCATGGTGTGAATGACTTGAGAAGAGAACCTGCGGGCCTTCAAAACCACGGTCTCAACTGCCACGCAGTCAAATGTAGAGACTGTAAATTGGGCTGGCAATGAGGATCCTGTGAGAGCAGGTCCGGACGAAGCGGAAGGCGCAGCGGAGCGTCGTCCAGGAGCCTGACTACGTCGGCGTACCACGACCTTTGGGGCCAATCTGGAGCTACCAGAATGGCGGAAACGTCCTCCACTTTGAGCTTCCTCAGAGCTCTGGGAACGAGTGGAAGGTGAGGGAACAGGTAGGGTAGGGCAAAACCCGCCCAGGGAATCACTAGGGTGTCCACGGCTAGAGCCTGAGGGTCCCGGGACGTGGACACAAAAGGAAGGATCTTCCGATTGTGCCGAGACGCGAAGAGGTCCACGTCTGGAATGCCCCAGAGGTCGCAGACCCCTGTGAATCGCCGAAATGGCCGGAACCTTGCTTTCCGCTCATATGAGAATCTTTGTCACCTCGGCCATGGCTGCCAAGCTGAGAGTGCCGCCTTGGCGATTTATGTACGCAACGGCCGTGGCATTGTCCGACTGGACAAGGAAAGGACGGGACCGAAGCCAGGACTCCCAATGAAAAAGACAAAAAAGAATCGCCCGTAGTTCCAATATGTTTATCGGAAGAAGGGCTTCTCGGGGAGACCAGAGTCCCTGAACCGTCCAATCCCTGAATACACCGCCCCAGCCCGACAGACTGGCATCAGTTGTAACTACCTGCCAGTGAAGGGGAAGAAATGACCTCCCCTGAAGAAGTAGGGGGGAGCGGAGCCACCAGAGCAGATACTGACGGATCCTGAGAGGAAATCTGTCCCATCGAGAGAGAATCACCAGCTGAAGAGGGCGGTAATGAAAACTGGGCAAAGGGTACAGCCTCCATGGCCGCCACTACCTGACCCAGGACTTTCATACAAGTGCGGATGGAAACTGGGACCTGAGCCCGAAGGGAGCGGACTCCTGACATAAGAGTCAGACGTTTGTCCGGCGGAAGGCAAATTCGGGCAAAGGCCGAGTTGAAGTGAAGTCCCAAGAAGATCAGAGACTGGGTGGG
The DNA here is from genome assembly GCF_029499605.1 of Hyla sarda. NCBI lineage: Eukaryota > Metazoa > Chordata > Amphibia > Anura > Hylidae > Hyla > Hyla sarda. Next base: position 320,751,022 of record NC_079189.1, read on the forward strand.
AGATAGGACTAACTTGTCCCGGTTGACCATCCACCAGAAGCAATCCAGAGTGTGTGAAGAGTGACATCCACATTTTCCAGAGTCTGGGCTCTGGTGGGAGCCTTGATGTGAAGGTCATCCAGGTAGGGTATCACCGAGAATCTCCTAGACCGCAACAGGGCCATCACTGGCGCAAGGATCTCGGTAAAGACCCGAGGAGCCGTGGCCAGCCCAAAGGGGAGGGCTACGAATTGAAAATGTCCCTCCGGAACCGCAAAGCGGAGATACCGATGATGGCCTGAAAATATTGGCACATGGAGGTAGGCATCCTTGATGTCCACCGAAGAAAGAAACTCTCCTTGTTCTAGGGATGCCACTACCGAACGGAGAGATTCCATTCGGAAGTGGCGGATGAGAAGATAACGGTTGAGACGCTTGAGGTCTAGGATTGGTCGTACAGTACCGTCCTTCTTGGGGACCACAAAAAGATTGGAATAGAAACCCCGAAAACGTTCCCCTGGAGGAACGGGAACGATAACCCCCTGGAGAAGCAGAGACTGGAGAGCCTCTCGAAATTGCTTCGCCGGAGAAGGAGACCGGAGGGCCCGGTATCGAAAAAAATCGATCCCTCGGGAGGGAGGCGAATTCGATTCGGTAACCGTTGGACACCACGTCCCTGACCCAGGAGTCCTGAATGTGTGTGGTCCAGATGTCTCGAAAAAGTAAGAGACGACCTCCCACCAGAGAAAAAACTGCGGTGGGGACTTCATTTATTGCAGAAGTGGGTTTGCAGTTGCCTGATTTGGCTGCAAACCGGCAGGAACGGTTGGTGTCTGACTTCCAAGACGGGCGCGCCCTGAACAAGGGAGCCTTCTTGTCCCGCGAAGGAACTCTTAAACCCCCCCCCCCCGTCACCTCAGAGATAATCCCGTCAAGGCGCTTGCCAAAAGGACGGCCACCTGTGAAAGGAAGCTCAGTGAGAGACCTTTTGGCCAAGCTTTAAGCCACATAGAACGGTGGAGAGCAGCTAGGTGACCCACAGCAAAAGCAGAACAACGGGCTGACTGCATGGAAGCGGTGCACTTAAATTCCCCAGCTTTAGAGCATTGGAGAGCCAGAGCAGACAGATCCTCTGGGGGGGATCCCACTAGGATACCCTGACGGAGTTTTAGGCACCACTCCGATAGGGCCTTGCACGCCCATGTCGAGGCGACTATGGGAAGAAGCGAAGAGCCAGCTGTTCAGAGGCAAACTTTGCTAAGGACTCCACCTTCTTGTCCGTGGAATATTTGAAGACAGCCGCATCTGCCAGTGGCAGTGTAGTAGTCTTAGAGATTCGGGAGATTGGTGGATCCACAGAAGGAGGGGTAACCACCTTAGTTACAAGATCCTTGTCAAATGGATAACGTTCTTGAATAGTCTTTATTCCCGGGAACCTCTTGTCTGGATGTTTCCATGCAGATTCCAGAATGGCGTCAAAGTCAGCGTGAGAGCTGAACCTTTGAGGTGCTGGCTTCGCACAATGAAAGGATACTTTAGGAGTTACATCCGAAGATCCTGGGTCCTCTTAAGTAAAAGGTGTCTCTTATGGCTGCGATCAATGAGTTCACCGTTTCAACCGTACCCGAGCGGTCCTCAGGGCAGACGCCACTTCAGGGCAGACACAACTTCCCGGGAGGCCTCAGCCACCAAACGGGAGACTTGAGTCAAGTCAGCCATATACTGGGTCAGAGAAGAAACCCAGGCTGGAGGGGCCAAAAGGGCATCCGGGGGTACCAGGGGGTCTGGAGGAGCAGTGGAGCAGGCAGAGCAAGTGGGCTCAGTAGAGCCAGGCATCTTAGCATTACAGTGCTTACAGACCAAATAAGACGCAGACATTCCAGTTTTCTGTTTAGAGGGAGGAACAGCTCTGGGTACGGACATAATGAGAAAAAGACAGGAACTTTCTCACCCTAGTCTGTGTCCCCAGGCAGCTGCAGTGAGGAGAACTTGTCTGGCCCGTTTTACACTCTAGCTGCACGGAGCCAATAGCCAGAGAGGGGCGTGCCTGAGATTAGGGGTCCGCTTTGCGCCTCTAGGGAGCTCCGACAGCCCAGCGGAGTGGAGAAGCTGTAATGGCGCCCGCTCCTTGTCCCGAGCGCACATGTCAGCCGCATATGTGCTCGTGGGGAAGTGAGCGTGCGGCCCAAACTCCGGCAGCGGCTGCCGGAGGAAAGAAAAGAAAGCCGGCGCTCAGAGAGCCCGGCCAGAACGAGCGCCGCGGCTGTCAGCCGCATATAAGGTACCACGGTCATAGCCGCACAGTAACCACACACACACACACACACACACACACACACACACACACAGTGAAGCAGTAAAAACACATACACACAGTGTAAAAAGAGAATGCATGCCCCCTAAGATGCCACTGTTCGCCCCAGAATAAAAGTCAAGCCCTAGTATAAGCCAGCCCCATAAATCTGAAAAGGTGGGCCAAAAACTGAGGGTCTCAAGAGGTTGCAAGTCCGCACCTAAGGGAGAAAAGGGAAATGTACTTACCTCAGTCAGAAGAACTTACCTAATGGAGTCTTCCATGCAGTCTCCAGTCAGTTTTGTCGTCTGCATCACGCCTGGCTGCTATGCGCGAGCAAGGAGAGCAGGGGAATAGGGGGACCCGGACCCATGAGGTACCAACCCAGGCGCTGACCGTTGGCGAGGGGGGGGGGGGGGGGGACGGTGAACCACGCATATACGCAATGTCTGTGCCCCCTTACTCGCACTGGGGAAACAGGGAACCGGAGTCCCCACCTGAAAACAAGAAAGAAAAAGGAATAAAAAACTAACACGTCCCTATACTAGGAAAACAATAAATCAGAAGACCTGGTCTGGAGAATTCTAGCCCATGTCCACCTCCTGCAAGACACTAAGCTAAAACTGATTAGCTCAGGGCCTGGAGGCGGGTATATCCTGCTGGGAGGAGCAGACTTTTTTTTTTTTATTACCATAGTGTCACACCTCCTAAAGACAGCAGCATACACCCACGGTCTGTGTCCTCCAATGGAGCCAATAGAGAAATTAAGATCTACAAATTCCGCCAGAACATTAAACTTGAACAGAACATTCAATGTTCTGGTGGAAGCCGAACTGCAGATATTGTTGACTATCAGGAAAGCACTATCCACGTGGTCCTAGCACCGATTGATTTCACTTGTTGCTGGCCACACTCGGAATCTCAGATTCACAGTGTGAACCTGGCATTAGAGATTCTACCTTCTAAAGGTAGAGCATCTTTGGGATGTGCTGGAATGGGAAATGATCATGGATGTGCAGACAAATCTGCATTAACTGTGTGATGTCATCATGTCCATATGGACCAAAATCTTTCTACAAGGTGTTGGAAGTAGGGACATCCCGATACCATTTTTTAAAGACAGAGTACGAGTGTACAATGGAGGCGGCTGCTGTAGTATGAGCCAATCTCTTCTCCATTGGACAGAACAGGGAATTTGCATTGGCGGTGAGATCGATGTACACATGGTGAGCAGCAGGTGACTCTGCTGTAAGATTGTCTTCAATAGTAGGTAGTATCTATCCCCTGGCAGTCATTAGTAGCAGCCCCCCCTTGTAGACAGCAGCCCCCCTGTAGACCACAGCCCCCCTTTAAACAGCAGCAGCCCCCCCCCCTTTAGACAGCATCAGGGCCACCCCCTTTAGACAGCATTAGCAGCAGCCCCCCCCGTTTAGTTATTAGTAGCAGCCCCCTCCTTGCAGGCAGCTCACCTCCTCGGGTCGGGTGCTGCGGCTCTGCTGCCCCGTTCTCCCGTTCAGCAGTCCTATGGAGGAGCATGTGACATGCACGTCACTCTGCTTCCTGCGTAGTTTTAAGCTGGGCGCAGGGCAAGAGGCGGCGTGACTTGTGTGTCACATGCTCCTCCATGGAACACTATGATGCAGACCGGAAGATGGAAGAATGGGGCAGCAGAGCGGCACCAGGTATCGGGGACATTAAACGAGTCCCCGTTACCATGCAAATGGCTAGTTTAGGCCCCGATACAGATATCAGTATCGGGACATCCCTAGTTGGAAGCATTCCTCAAAGCATGCTACGAAGAATGCAGACAGTTCTTATCCCTGTACTAGCAAGGTGTATCTAATAAAATGGGCAGTATATATGCCACACTAAAATCAGCATCAGCAAACTCCATTTGTTTTTCACACTGAAAATGTGTGGCATCTCTGCCATACGTGGCCATATCAATACAGTGGGGATCAAAAGTTTGGGCACCCCTGGTAAAAATTTGTATTAATGTGCATAAAGAACCAAGGAAAGATGGAAAAATCTCCAAAAGGCATCAAATTACAGATTAGACATTCTTATAATATGCCAACAAAAGTTAGATTTTATTTCCATCATTTACACTTTCAAAATAACAGAAAACAAAAAAACTGGCGACTGCAAAAGTTTGGGCACCCTGCAGAATTTATAGCATGCACTGCCCCCTTTGCAAAGCTGAGACCTGCCAGTGTCATGGATTGTTCTCAATCATCATCTGGGAAGACCAGGTGATGTCAATCTCAAAGGTTTTAAATGCCATGACTCATTTGACCTTGCCCCAACAATAAGCACCATGGGTTCTTCTAAGCAGTTGTCTAGAAATCTGAAACTGAAAATAGTTGACGCTCACAAAGCTTGGAAGGCTATAAGAAGATAGGAAAACGTTTTCAGATGTCAATATCCTCTGTTCGGAATGTAATTATGAAATGGCAGTCATCAGGAACAGTGGAAGTTAAAGCAAGATCTGGAAGACCAAGAAACTATCAGACAGAACAGCTCACAGGATTGTGAGAAAAACAATTCAAAACCCACGTTTGACTGCACAATCCCTCCAGAAAGATCTGGCAGACACTGGAGTTGTGGAACACTATACTCGTACAAATATGGTCTTCATGGAAGAGTCATCAGAAGAAAACCTCTTCTACGTTCTCTCCACAAAAATCAGCGTTTGAACTTTGCAAATGAACATATAGACAAGCCTGATGTATTTTGGAAACAAATTCTGTAGACCAATGAGGTTAAAATTTGACTTTTTGTCCGGAATGAGCAAAGGTACATTTGGAGAAGAAGGGGAACAGAATTTAATAAAAAGAACCTCTGTCCAACTTTTAAGCATGGGGGTGGATCAATCATGCTTTGGGGTTGTATTGCAGCCAGTGGCAAAGGGAACATCTCTCGAGTAGAAGGAAAAATTAATTCAGTAAAATTTCTGCAACTTTTGGATGCTAACTTGATGCCATCTGTGAAAAAGCTGAAGTTAAAGAGAGGATGGCTTCTACAAATGGATAATGATCCTAAACACACCTCGAAATCCACGGGGGATTACATCAAGAGGCGTAAACTGAAGGTTTTGCCATGGCCTTCACAATCTCCTGACCTCAACATAATTGAAAATCTATGGACAGACCTTAAAAGAGCAGTGCGTGACAGACAGTCCAGAAATCTCAAAAGAACTGGAAGATTTTTGTAAAGAAGAAAGGGCAAAGATACCTCAAACAAGAATTGAAAGACTCTTGGCTGGCTACAAAAAGAGTTTACAAGCTGTGATACTTGCCAAAGGGGGCAGTACAAGATATTAACTCTGCAGGGTGCCCAAACTTTTGAAGACACCATTTTTTTGTTTTCTGTTATTTTGAAAGTGTAAATGATGGAAATAAAATCTAACTTTTGTTGACATATTATAAAAATGTCTAATCTGTAATTTGATACCTTTTGAAAACGTTTCCATCTTTCCTTGGATTCTTTATGCACATTAATACAAATTTTTATCTGGGGGTGCCCAAACTTTTGATCCCCACTGTAGTTCTACAAATAGTTGAACGTTCTGACTTAATTATATTGCACCTCAAACACCCAAGGCCCAATATGGGTGAGATTGTGGCAGATGAACCAGATCACAAATATCTAATAATTTTATATAAATCAGATTCAGACTAGATTTACAGTGCTCCCTGTCTTTCTCATCTTCCCAGAGGGAGAGGGCATTTCCCTCCCTTGCCTGCACGGTGATGAGTCCTCCCCCTCCCTTACTCTGGGTAACTCGCTACTTTCAGGAGCTTGGCAGCCCTGCATTGTAACTCTTTGCTCTATGGTTTTATGCTGTACACGCACAGTTGTAGTTTTGCAACAGCTGGAGGCACATGTTTGGTAAAACAGCCATGTTGCTGCAGGCTGTGTTCCTCCTGCAGACTTGTCAATCAGCCATCTCGTGTCCATGACTCTTGGACACGCTCATGCTGCTGTGGGACCCAGGAGGTATGGGGACCCCTAGTGGTGGGATTTTCAAAGACAGTTTTCTTTAATAAAATGTGAAATTCTTTAATTAGAAAAACTATTTTGCCAAGATGTACAACATATAAAAAGTTTTGATATGTGACAGTGCCAATTTAATGTGAAATAATGGATATTTATGTTCATTAGAGTTGACAGTCTATGAAGCAAGCACAGGAGCTGAGCTTGCTTCCTAAACCGTGAGAAATGTCTGCTATCAGCAGCCAGGACATACTTTTAATGCAGGACAGCCGCGATCATACCAATGGATGTCATTAGCCATTTAGATTGCAAAAGCAAAAGTTGGTTGCGGGATCTAAATGTCAAAATTACAGGTATCTGTAGGTTCAGGGGGTGGGTCTGATGGGGACCAGCGCAGGGTAATTGTGGAGTCCTGATCAGCTGTAATAATTGTGAGAGGGTCCCTACCTGCCTCTTACAAAAAGTTATAATTTTTTTAAGTAGTAAAATGAAACTTATATAAATTTGGTACCTTCATTTTATTTTCTTCGACAGACATTATCTGTGCACGCAGCCATGCCTCCTCTTCTGCTTTAACAGCCACAAGTTGTCCTGCTTTTAAGGAGTTCAACCTTACAGGTGTTGCATTTGTGTTGTAAAATTCCTTCATTTCATCTTCCATGTGTTCTTGTGCAGCAGAGTAGTCCTTTCCAACATACCTAGTGCATGAAAACATATGACACATGGAACATGCTTCAAACACATGTAAAGAAGTTCCGTTGCAAATACAAATCGTAAATCTGGGAGCACTCACCGTATAACAACTTCCTCTGTGTTATTTAATTCAACCACCAAAACAGAGGGGGAATCCTCTGAAGGAATAACCAGTGGTGGAGGGGTAAGGTCTATATAAATATCTTCTGATTGCTCCATCTGAGACATCTCATTATCGTGCGTCTGCCCTTCATTTGTGACCCCAGGGTTCTGATTCCCGCTTTGAGGGCTCTTTGGGTAAAGAATAGCTTTGTATGGGTTTTCCGAAACAACATCCACACTGGAGACTTCAGAAAGTACATCCATGTTAAGAGATTCAGAGGGAAATTTTATTTTGAAAGTATCCTCAAAAACTTTGGGGAGTGCATGTAACCAGAGACCGCTACAATAGTGTGTCAAGAGTTCAGAAACTTTCTGCTTCAGTTCATAATGAGGTACAGTGTTTGCAGATTGTTTCTGGGGGGATGCTGGTTTAGTCTGGCTGAAGGTAGGATTTGGTTTGACCTGATCATTGTTTCGTGGCTGGTTGATCTTTTGAGGCATTTGTGGCTTTTTAGTAGGGGAACATAAAATCATTTCTGTGTGGCCATTGCTCATGAGCTTCTGCACCTAAAAGAAAACAGGCTATTAGGACATTCATTTCTAAAACCCTGTACTCAGAGCTGCTCTTGACCCAGCAAAGTGATATTACTATTACAACTAAAATTAAAAACATCAGAGGTCAAGCATTTTGGAAAATCATCTAATGATTTGGACTAGCACTGCCTACACAAACATATGATTGAAAGCCCAAGAGCAGATAGATATTTCTCACCTATCCAATAAGTTATTATCGATGGTGGTCTGACAACTGGTACCCTCACCTATAACAACAGGGGTCCCTTGTGTCCGCCACTAAATTCAAGCAGGGAACAATGGACTGTGTTCTCTTTTGATTGGTGGCAAAGCTCTTGTGGCTAGGATATAGGGTATTCCCTTTAAGACAACCCACTGTACCATTTATCATGATTGATTTTAATACAGTCTCAAGTTGAGAAGAATTTTACTGCGCATACTTCAGTGTGTAACTAGACAAAAATAAAATAGAATGTTTAGGGGTGGGTTCACATGCATTTTTTATTGTTTGCTTCACTCTTTATTCTGTAGTAGGTTTAATTTAGCAGTATATGAGAAAAATTTAAGTCAAAGGGAATCCGTATGGTATACAGCAGCATCCTTTAACATGTATGCTTTTTTCCCTTTCAAGTGTTTAAAACGTATACGTTGGAAGGAAGCAAAATCCCCAGGGTGAACCCACACAAAGAGCATAGGAAAGGCAAAGATACTGGAAGGCATAGCAAATTCTGCTGTCCCATACCGTGCATATGTGATTCCAATTAACAACTTGACTTAACACTTCATCTCCAAGATCGTGTTTGAAGGTCTCCTTGTAAACATTTGGTAGCTTGGATAAAAGAATACCATTACTGTGTTTGCTGAATAGATCACGCAGATTGCTTTGAATTATGGACAGGTTGGGATGGAAATTGCCAAGAAGAGGAGCTTTGCCAGGTTGTGTCTCATTTGCTAAAACAGACAATTAAACAGTTACATTACCTACTATTAACCATACATAAATGGAATATTACAGAAAGTCATAGGATTTGGCTTCTTGGACATGGTCGTCGTATAACTACGCAGAATGTAAAAAATTACTTACTCCATCAGGGCAATAACCCTGATCCCGTATAGAGACCCTCTGGGAAGAACTACTGGGAAGAGTAGTCACACTGAGGAGCAGGACCATGTATTACATAGCATAATATTGTATTGGAGTAGTGTAATAGATATTGGTATTGCAGTAAGACCAGCATTTGACACCACATTGTCAGACTGCACTCTGTAGACTGCAAAATTGTTGTAAGGAAGTTTTAAAATGTACCTTTAGCTGCACTACCCTGTCCGAACCAACATCAGACAAAGATACCACTGTATGCTGCGGCAACTATTCACGCATGGGACCTATAAATTATAATAAAACCCGTGTGTGATATTCTTTGGACATAATTTTATGTGTTTTATTCATTTACAAACATTGTGTGTAGTGGGCTTAACCCATAGGAGACATGCAATGTAACGGACCAACGACCTGTTCTTTGGCACATCGCAACATACATGTATGTCGCATTGTACAGTAAGTCTATGGAGAAAGCACAGGAGCTGTGCTCACTTCATAAACAGTCATTGACAGCTGCGGTCAGCAGCCGCCATTTACAGTGATGTTGGTTATTAAAGGGGTACTCCGCTGTAAACATCTTATCCCCTATCCAAAGGGGACTCCCTGCAATCTACGCTGCGGCACCAGTCATTCGGTATACTGAGCGAACGCCGCTCTGTACCAGATGACTGGCGATGCTGGCTGCCACGTCACGAGAAGGCGTGACAGCTATGTACTAGCAGTCACGCCCCCTCCCATAGACCTAAATGGAGGGGGGCGTGACGCACGAAGGCGGAAGCGGCAAGCTTCGTTGTTCCAGCCGCCGCCCAGCAGTAGGACCCCGACAATCTAACATCTTATTCCCTATCCTTTTGTATAAGGGATAAGATATTTACAGCTGAGTACCCTTTTAACCTCAAATGCAGTAATTGCGGCATTTAGGAGGTTGCTGAGAGGTGAGCCAGAGTCCTCCTGCTTTAGTCTGTGATCTTCCCGGGGCATCTGCTGAGGCAGACTTAGCAGAGTGCCGACCGCAGTAATGCTATACAATAACATAGCATTGTTCAGTATTAGCAAACTAATGGATGAAAATAATAGTCCCCTATTTTTTTTATTTATAATTTTTTTTTTTTTTTTAAATATGATTAACCCCATCCCCTAATAAAAAAAATCTTATTAGCCCCTTTTTAAAATAAAATAATAAAAACATATTTGGCATTGTCACATGTGGAATTATCCAAACTACTAAAATAACATTATTAATCCCATACAGTGAACAGTGTAAACGCAAAACAATACCAAAGTCCAAAATCCGTGATTGTAATGGGCAATCTAGTGAATTTAGAGCAGAGAAGATAACTGCGCACGTTTTAATGACTAGTAGGGGTCTCACAGATCAAAACTTTTTACATGACTCTGCGGACATGCCAAATGTTATTCTAAATTACAGTTACACTCTAAAGGGGTTGTCCCTTTATCCCAGCATTGGAGGGACTGGGGGGGGGGGGGGGGAAGCATGTAGCAGCCTAGACATATTTGTAGAAAACACCTTTAAAGATTTCACACTAAGAAAGAAAAAACGTTATGGGTACCTTATACGCTGCAGATATAATGCTATGTTCAACTATGTGTTTATATTGATTTAACAGCATGACATCTGCAGCACATATGGCATGTGTGAATGTACCCAAAAGAGAACCTGTCACCGATACTGATCTGTCTGTTTTTTGTAAATAATTGCATTCCCAAATTCCAAGTCTAAAGCATGTTGTGGTGTTCTGTTTCTCTGTTATTCTCACTAGAAATGTACGATTAGTCAGTTTGGACCCACCCAAATGAAGTGTGAACCCACCTGGCCTGGCAGGAGACCATGGTAGGTGGAAAGCCCTCTTTCTTCTACTGGGAGCTCACACAATGTGAGCAAGGGGAAAGGTATGATACAGAGCTTTTTAAAGCTTGGGAAAAAAAAATTAAGGGCAGAAGGGATGTTAGTAATAGTTAGGGAATATAATCTGAGTTAGTTTTGAAAAATTAGTTTGATGACAGGTACTCTTTGCATAATTCAAATCACCAGTAAAAACATTTAAAGTGTTGCAGTTATACAACTCTGTTAAACTTTAGCTCCTTTGGATCAGTATCAAAGAAATGTATTCACAAAATTACCATACTAACATTTTTATGTAAATAGGCAGATTGCATGAATAATAATAATAATAAGAAGAAAAAGATCTTTCTAGGTTCGTACCATTAGAATCTGTGACAGGGAGATGTACTGAATATTGGTTTACTTCTTTCTGAAATCGGGGTGGAAGACTTACTTTCCTTTCAGGCCTGCGAACAGTAGAGATGTAAAAAAAAATAATCCACAATTTTAAATTATTATATTTAATAAAATCACTGTTATATGCCTCTATAGTTCTGCTTACACTACTCTTACTAATTCCAGAAGTGAGACAAACTACTATAAAAATAAAAAAATTAAGCTGCTTTGAAAAGTCTGCATTTCATTTGTAATGTTCTGTTGACCCACTAAATCCCAACGCTCTCTTTGTTAAAGACTGGATGTGCAATCAGTTTGTATTCATTTTCTTTCAATGATAAAGTGACAGACAGCCACAAATTTTTCCATAGGGATTACTACACTAACTGACAATAAAGCACATGATAGTCATCTTTGCTATCGGATGTGAAACACAAAGTGAAAAAAACTGATGATTTAAGCAAATGTGCATGCCAAACTAGTCGCTAGTTAGGCATGTATCGGCTAAAAGAGAAAGGAGTCTGTAACAAGCATTAACAAAACTGCTACAGAAGCGTCTGTAGATTCTTTAAATCACAGGATACAGAACACCAACAGAAGTAGTGAGAGAATACAAGCCTAGATTAGATAGCACAGTGGATAATACACCATGGTCAGATTTATCAAACTGTCAGACAAAATTGGGTCTGATTAATTATAACATAATATTAATATATACGAAAGACACAGATGTGAGAGAGATAGATAGAGGGACATTTATCATTGTCTTTACACCACTTCAATGTTCTAAATGTCCCTGCAAATTTTGCACAATTGTATGTTTTTTTGAGCAATTTTCGGTAGAACATCTTTCAAAGTTATATACTCTTTGGTGCACTGTACACCACTTTTTGCAGTGGAGCGCTATTATTTACGCAAATTAAATTCAGAAGTGTTTTTTTTTTTTTTTTTTGCACAAACCTACACCACTTAATAGGACAAGTAAAAAAAGTGTCAGATGACAGATCACAAAGCTTAAACCTATCTCTGCAGCTCACTGGTTTCTATAGTTGAGCAAAATGTATCAAGTCCCGTGCACCTTTTTGGTAAATTTTGAGCAACTGTGCAAACAATACACCAAGCAAACAGGGGTAAAATCTTTACTACCTTACACCAACATTGATAAATGTTCCCCATAGAGAGATATAGATAGAAAGATAGATATATAAAGAGGTGATATAGAGATTATCTAGAGATAGATAGAGATATAGATAGAGATATAGACAGATTATCTAGAGATAGAGAGAGATATAAAGAGATGATCGATAGAGATTATCTAGAGATAGAGAGATAGCGATAGAGATATGATAGATAGAGATTATCTAGAGATATAGATAGAGAGATAGAGATATAAAGAGATGATAGATGGAGAGATATAGCTAGAGAGAGACACACAGGCATATCATATTTTTTTGAGGAATATAGGAATATGTCCTTACCGGTTGGTAGCAGTTTGTTGCCTCTGCACCTGAACCTCTCGAACAAGTCCAGATCCATAAACAGGTGCTACCTGACCCTGTATGGGGTCTGGCAATGGCCGGCCACTCCAAAAAGTACTCTTTCCTCTCGTAACCAAAGGTATGGGTCTTCTGACAACTCTGTCTTCTTGTGGTGCAAAATCGGGTTTTCTAAGAATTGCTTTCGGTTTTCCTAGAATTAGAAGGAAAAGTAAAAAAAAAAAAAAACACAAAACTACTTCTATGGATATATTGGCTTCTTACTACAAACCAGATGCAGCCAGAAACTGTAGAACACTGCTAAGCCTTCTTTGTTAGAAATTAAATCCAACGGATTTACGTGTAGTACATTAAGTTGTTCAAAAGATTCCAGTTTAACTAAACCCAATGGTAGGGTATCAACAATGACTTTTAGATCTGTAAGCTCAATGGCAAAACTGAACACAACTCAGAACAATACTGAGGCCTCTTCATTCTTCGCAACTACAAAAAGCCTAGACTGTGAAAACTGGAAGGTCATAAATAAAGCCAAAATCTACTCAAATCATGAAAATGCAGGTTTGAGTGCAATTTAGAAGAAAATCCTACACTTTCCATGTCATACCCACAAGGCTTCAGGATCTAATGATATTTGGGTTACTCTTCTGGAAAGCTTTTCAGTCCATGTGGTACAACCAGGTCATTGGTGAATCACCAGAGAAGAGCTGTCTAGCTCTCAATAATCAGGTAAGTAAAGAAGGAGTTTTCCTTAACCAGTGTGAACATGGACTGTCAATACATAATGCCTGAGCTTACATATGTAACTGCATTGCGATTTTTCAGAGAAACGTTTTATTAAATGCTTTCCCCTCCAAAGAAAGAATCTCTCCGTTGTGCAATGCTGGAAAGTTTATTTTATGAACTTTATTAATTTTAGCACAAAGTGGTACATAGATGATTTACCAATGTGTGTTACTTGGGTGGAATATTTCAATCTCATGTGGCAGTTTACTTGACCACCAGATTTCTTTTTTGAGCTCCTCTGGCGTGCCACAAGCTCTGCAATCTGGGCAGTTTCCTTGGAGACCACAGCATAACATGTTGTCTAGAAATAAACAAAAAAAATACATAAAACATAACTTTGAATTCCCCTCATATTTATCAATTAGAAATCTAATAATGGCTCTATGGTCAAGACTTAATTTACTTAGTGTCTTAGGCTATATTCACACACTGTTGCTCGAGCCTCATTTTGAGTCCTATATGACTGAAGAAAAAAAAAAACACAAATGGGAAAAACAACCAAAGAGAAACAAAAAGTAAAAAACCAAACAAAATGTGCTCCAAGAACAGTTTGAACATAGTGCCCACAGGCCATTTTGTGAGGATCATTTTGAGCCTTATAAAACACTTATAAAAAAGTTTTTTTATGGTCATAAACTACTTAAGATTTCATACATTTCAGCTTCTTAAAAGTCCAATTTACTGAGTGGGAACATAGCCTGAATGGAACCGTTCACGTGGCGGAATGTCTGTGCGGAATATTCTGCACAGACATTTTGCTGCAGCAAAGTCCCACGGATTTCAATGGCATTATTCTGCACAGACATTACAATACAGCAAAGTCCCACTGAGGTCAATGGGATTCTGCAGCAGATGTATCCGGCATCCGCAGAAAGAATAGACATGTCTATTTTTCTGTGAATTTTGCTAGGAAATGCATTGCCGTCTAGGGGACAGCGCATTTCAGAGTGGTCCTTGCGCCCACCGGAACTTTCAAATCTGCCCGGACATTCCGCACATTTTACTACCATGTGAACATACCCTTAGGCTCCTAAAGTCACACCCTAACCACAACTGCTATGCTAACTAAAATAGTTTACCCTGTAATAAATATTTTTGAATACAATTAATAAAATGTCAATATCTGCATGTCAGCACATGGCTAAGGGCAGTATGTTTAAAGAAAAAAAAATATAATAATCTTCATTTTGTGCATACAGCACAGAGCCTTGTGCTTAAGGGGAAATATAGCCCTGTACATATTTTCTCCTACACAGGTAGATTTACTATTGATTATATGTGTGTAAATATGCTTTATGTAAAGTTCTTCAGGTTACATTACAAAATGTCAGCATAGTTTCTTTGTGTGTCCACTTCTAGTCCAAAACTACACTAAAATGTTAGTTATCAAGTGCTTAAAGGGAGTTTTCACACACAGTATCCTGCACACATTTAACCCCTTAAGGACCAAGGGTTTTTCCATTTTTGTTTTTACCCCCTCACCTTTTAAAAACCATAACCCTTTCAATTTTGCACCTAAAAATCCATATGATGGCTTATTTTTTGTACCATCAATTCTACTTTACAGTGAAATCAGTCATTTTACCCAAAAATCTACAGCAAAACGGAAAAAAATAAATAAAATCATTGTGCGACAAAATATAAGAAAAATAAAATTTTGTAACTTGAGGGCTTCCGTTTCTATGTAGTACATTTTTCGGTATAAAATGACACCTTATCTTTATTCTGTAGGTCCATAAGATTAAAATGATACCCTACTTATATAGGTTTGATTTTGTCGGACTGCTGTAAAACATCATAACTACATGCAGAAAAATGTATACGTTTATAATCATCATCTTCTGACCCCTATAACTTTTTAATTTTACTGTGTATGGGGCGGTATGAGGGCAAATTTTTTGCGCCGTGATCTGAAGTTTATATTGGTACCATGATATAAAAAGTGACCAAAAATGGAATTTGGAATTTTTTTGTGCGGTTTAATTAATTATATATTTCTATAGTTTGGACATTTACGCATGCGGCGATACCACATATGTTTATATTTTTATTTACAGGTTTTGTTTTTTGTTTTTTATGGGAAAAGGTGGGTTATTTGGACTTATTAGGGAAAGGAGTAAATCACATAAAATTTTTTATTTTTTTTAAACTTTTTTTTTTTTTTTTTTTTGCAGTGTTTTGCTCCCATAGGGGGCTATAACACTGCACAAACTGATCTTATACACTGTTCACTGCAAAGCCATAGCTTTGCATTGATCAGTGTTATGGGCAGTTGATTGCTCAAGCCTGGATCCCAGGCTTGGAGCAATCAATCGCTGAAGGGACCTTTCGCTCACGTCCCAGCTGATCGGTACACCGCATTTTCACTGCGGTGGTCCCGATCAGCCCCACTGAGCAGCCGGGAAGCTTTTACTTTCGTTTTAGTTCAAAGTTGAACGCCGCGTCTAAAGGGTTAATAGCGTGCGTAACCGCGATTACTGACGAGCGCTATTAGCCCCGGGTCCCGGCTTCAGTTACATGTCGGGACCGAGCAGATATGACACGGGGTAGCCATGTGACATCGCATTATATCCCGGGAGCCGTCCAAGGACGTAAATATATGTCCTTGGTCGTTAAGGGGTTAATGTGCGGGATTTTATGCTGCAGAATTTAATGTAAACTAAATGAAAGAACACAACTTCAAATCTGCAGCTCCAACTATGCGCAGAATACTATAAGCGTGAAGAATAAATAGTGCCAGTGGAGAGGTGTTTAACCCCTTCATGACCCAGCCCATTTTCACCTTCATGACCTGGGCATTTTTTGAAAATCTGACCACTGTCACTTTAAACATTAATAACTTTGGAATGCTTTTACTTATCATTCTGATTCCGAGATTGTTTTTTCGTGACATATTTTACTTTATGTTATTGGTAAAATTTCACTAATATTTGCATCCTTTCTTGGTAAAAAATCTAAAAAATTCATGAAAATTTAGAAAATTTAGCATTTTTCTAACTTTCAAAGTCTCTGCTTGAAAGGAAAATGGATATTCCAAATAAATTACATATTGATTCACATATACAATATGTCTACTTTGTGTTTGCATAAAAAAATTGACAAGTTTTTACTTTTGGGAGACACCAGAGGGCTTCAAAGTTCCGCAGCAATTTTCCAATTTTTCTCAAGATTTTCAAAATCGTAATTTTTCAGGGCCCAGTTCAGGTTGGAAGTGGATTTTAAGGGTCTTCATATTAGAAATACCCCATAAATGACCCCATTATAAAAACTGCACCCCCAAAGTATTCAAAATGACATTCAGTAAGTGTGTTAACCCTTTAGGTGTTTCACAGGAATAGCAGCAAAGTGAAGGAGAAAATTCTAAATCTTCATTTTTTACACTCGCATTTTCTTGTAGACCCAATTTTTGAATTTTAACAAGGGGTAAAAGGAGAGAAATCACCCTAAAATTTGTAACCCAATTTCTCTCGAGTAAGGAAATACCTCATATGCGTATGTAAAGTGTTCGGCGGGCGCAGTAGAGGGCTCAGAAGGGAAGGAGTGACAATGGGATTTTGGAGAGTGAGTTTTTCAGAAAGGGTTTTTGGGGGGCATGTCCCATTTAGGAAGCCCCTATGGTGCCAGAACAGTGGACCCCCCCCGCCCACATGTGACCCCATTTTGGAAACTATACCCCTCATGGAATTTAATAAGGGGTGCAGTGAGCATTTACACCCCACTGGCGTTTGACAGATATTTGAAACAGTGGACTATGCAAATCAAAAATGTTATTTTTCATTTTCACAGACCACTGTTCCAAAAAATCTGTCATACACCAGTGGGGTGTAAATGCTCACTGCACCCCTTATTACATTCCGTGAGGGGTGTAGTTTCCAAAATGGGGTCACATATGGATATTTATTGTTTTGCGTTTGTCAGAACTGCTGTAACAATCAGCCACCCCTGTGCAAATTGCCTCAAATGTACATGGCGCACTCTCCCTTCTGGGCCTTGTTGTGCGCCCCCAGAGCACTTTGCGCCCACATATGGGGTATCTCCGTACTCAGAAGAAATTGCGTTACAAATTTAGAGGGTCTTTTTTCCCTTTTACCTCTTGTGAAAATGAAAAGTATAGGGCAACCCCAGCATGTCAGTGCAAAAAATTTATTTTTTTACACTAACATGCTGGTGTAGACCCCAACTTCACCTTTTCATAAGGGGTTAAAGAAGAAAAAGCCCCCCAAAATTTGTAAGGCAATTTCTCCCGAGTACGGCGATACCCCATATGTGTCCCAAAACTGTTGCCCTGAAATACGACAGGGCTCCAAAGTGAGAGAGCGCCATGCGCATTTGAGGCCATAATTAGGGATTTGCATAGGGGTGGACATAGGGGTATTCTATGCCAATGATTTCCAAACAGGGTGCCTCCAGCTGTTGCAAAACTCCCAGCATGCCTGGACAGTCAATGGCTGTCCGGCAATACTGGGAGTTATTATTTTGCAACAGCTGGAGGCTCCGTTTTTGGAAACAGTAGCGTACCAGACGTTTTTCATTTTTTGGGGAGGGGGGGCTGTGTAGGGGTGTGTGTATATGTAGTGTTTTTTACTTTTTATTTTAGGTTAGTGTTAGTGTAGTGTAGTGTTTTTAGGGTACAGTCACATGGGCAGAGGTTCACAGCAAGTTTGCCGCTGGAAGTTTGAGCTGCAGCGCAAAATTTGCGCCATCTCAAACTTGCAGCACTCACTGTAAACCTCCGCCCATGTGAGTGTACCCTGTACATTCACATTGGGGGGAGGGGGCAAACATCCAGCTGTTGCAAACTCCGAGCATGCCCTTTGGCTGTCCGTGCATGCTGGGAGTTGTAGTTTTGCAACAGCTGGAGGAACACTGGTTTGGAAACACTAAGTTAAGTAATAAACTTTCAAGTGTTTTGCAACCAAACTTAGTGTTTCCAAACCAGTGTGCCTCCAGCTGTTGCAAAACTACAACTCCCAGCATGCATGGTCTGTCAGTGCATGCTGGGAGTTATAGTTTTGCAACAATTGCAACAGCTGGAGGCACTGAGGTAGGAAACGGACAATGTTTCCCAACTAGTGTGCCTCCAGTTGTTGCAAAACTACAACTCCCAGCATGCCCAGACTGCCCAGGCATGCTGGAAGTTGTAGTTCGGCAATATCTGAAGGATCAGATGTTGCCGAACTACAACTTCCAGCATGCTTGGGCAGTCTGGGCATGCTGGGAGTTGTAGTTTTGCAACAACTGGAGGTCCACAGTTTGGAGACCACTGTATAATGGTCTCCAATCTGTGCTCTTCCAAATGTTAGAGAACTACAACTCCCAGCATGCCTGGACAGACTGAGCATGCTGAGATTTGTAGTTTTGCAACATCTGGAAGAGCACAGATTGGAGACCATTATACAGTGGTCTCCAAACTGTGGGCCTCCAGATGTTGCAAAACTACAACTCCCAGCATGCCCAGAAAGCCAAAGGCTTGGAGGGTGGGGGATGAAACCCCCCGTGGTCGCACGGTAAGATGGCTGGCTTTCAGTGATAGCCACCATCTTTCTGGGCGCTGCTGGATGCCGCGAGTAGCGGCAGTAATGTTCATGACGTACCTGTATGTCATGGGTCGGGAACACCTTACCACCCATGACGTACAGGTATGTCATAGGTCGGGAAGGGGTTAATAACCCCAAATTGTAAAGAAACTTCTGACATGTTATGACACATCAGAAGGTAAGACTAGTGAAGGTCCTAGATCTAAAAAACCCACAGATTGCTAAAAAGAGGGGGAGAAGCACTTCATTCCCACTCACCAATACTCTACAAATGTAGGAAACCCAAGCATCCAATGTACAGATTTATAGAGCTGGGTGGTATGACCAAAAAGGTGTATCACGGTACTTTTGTAACTTATGGCGGTTCAACTGTATTTCTCTGCCCCCCCCCCCAAATCATGTGACCGGCAGGTGCTGTTCTGCTTCTGCCCCCCCCCCCCCCAATTAATTATCAGCCAAGCGCTGCGCTGTCCACATGGGGGAGCTAATCACATGTCAACCGCAAGCGCTGCGCTCCTCGTCCTCCTGTTTGTTGCGGCCGCCGGCATTGACACTCTATACTGTACGCTGCATCCCTATGCCCGGGCTGCAAAAGATAAACAAAATAAACTTTAACTCACATCCCATTGGTCCTGTACCGGCCTCACCTGCTTCCTGGGGACGGGAATGTAGGAGAGCCGTCAGCCTGTCAGCGGCCGCACCGATGTTCCACCTCGGCCAGTGATAGGTTGAGCGCACAAGCCGGGTTCTTACATGACAGTGGCTCAACCTATCACCGGCCGAGGCGGAACATCGCTGCGGCCGCTGATAGGCTGACGGCTCTCCAACGGGTGAAGGCGAGTTAATGTTTATTTTGTTTATCTTTTGCAGCCCGGGCATAGGGATACAGCGTACAGTACAGAGTTCCAGCGCCGACAGCCCACAACAAAGAGGAGGACAAGGAGGGCAGCACTTGCGGGTGACATGTGATTAGTTCCCTGATGGGGACAGCGCAGCGCTGGGCTGATAATTCATTCATTCCGGAGGGGGAGGGGCCCAACCGGTATTGCGGGATGGGAAAAATTCATATAATGCAGGACAAAAATATTGGTATTCGGTATGAACCGGTATACCGCCCAGACCTACAGATTTATAGAAAATTATGAGAATTTGTGACTGTTTATGCCCCCACTTGGTATTGCTTGCCCCTCTTTAAAAAGCTGAGAATATGGTGAAAGGACTCAAAGTCAATGAGACTTTTAAATCTATACACTCTGGGGAAGATTATCAAAATCTGTGAAAGGCTGACCAGTTGCCCATAGCAACCCATCAGATTGCTTCTTTCATTTTTAAAAAGGCCTCTGAAAAGTAAAAGAAGCGATCTGATCGTATGCTATGGGCAACTGGTTCTTCTGCACAGGTTTTGATAAATCTTCCTTTATATGCTTGGCTTCATGGGCAGAGACAAATGGTGCCACGTGGAAAAAGAATGTCACAAGACATAGCTAAGCTCTTCTGCCACTTCATTTTAAAGATTGTGTGGGTCTCACCAAACCAGCTCCCACCGAACTACACTTCTGACTTGTCAATATGATATACCCGAAATTTCTTAAAAAGATAGCTACACTTCAAAAGGAAATCTGTCTTCAGTATCACCTGCACTAACCTCTCATACAGGCTTGTAGTGCGGGTGATACTGACCAAAATGATACAGCGTCCTGAACCGTCATGTCGTAATTCCCCCTTTTCAGTATATGTAAGTTAGGTCCTTGGGTCATGTCAAGTCGGCGTGATGCCGTATCAATTTGCTCAGTATCACCCGCACTACAAGCCTGTATGAAAGGTTAGGGTGGGCGATACCAATGAGATTTGCTTTAACTAAAATTCTACCTTAAAAATACACTTCTGGCCAAAATTAAACTGACTGACTCAGTTCAATACAGAGTAACATTTTTAAAAAGGTAAGGAGCCAAAAAAATTCTTCCTATAGTAAACACTCCACACAATGTTTAATTCTTTTTTTATATTATTTTGTAATGTACAGTACAAATGGTACTATGCTAATGCACGTTACCTCACCACCTCGGCTGAAATCCATCCTTACAACAGTTGGAATAGCTTTTAGGTAGGTCTCAAGCGTGTGAAACCCCATCTCCTTGTAAGGAATCCATTCTCCAGTAAGAGCTTTATATTCACTTTGTAAGCGATGCAGAGCTACACCATTTTTGTTGGACTGCAAGACCGCTCGTAGCATCTTCGCAACTAGCTCTTTCTCCGGCTCCAACATTTTTGCTAAAAGAAAAGAACAAATACAGTCATATAAGCTACCTAGTCCAAAGAGAGCATCTTAGGCATCATTCACACTACAGAAATTCAGTTAGCATCATCCTCTGATTGATTTTAATGGGAATTCCACTGCTGAGTGCAGACGTTTTTGCGAGGAACTGGATTCTAGCGGAAAATAGAACATTTAAAATCTTCCGGCAGAATGTGTCAGAGAAGTGCCATTTGTCAATGAAACTGTGCTCATGTCCACTGCAAAAAAATTAAGAAACTTTGTAAAGGGTCTCAATAATTACTGCTGCTGTCTTCAGCTCTTTGGTAACAGACTACAATGAAACACTGTGTAGTCTAATCCTACACACATATGCTTCTATCTGACACCGGCTTCTTGCTAACCTTTTAAATACATGATAGTGGGCCTCATAGCCGGAAGCAGAATTTAGATGGTCAATGGAGTGACATACTATAAGTATCTTTTCTATCTCTATGTGAAGCACAATGCCTATCCCAAATTTACATTGCTCACAGAGAATATAAGGCCTTACTGCACAAGATGGAGGTAAGAGGCTTATTCTAATTGTTAGCACTGTGCTTCTCGAAATACTCGACTAATTCAAATGCTTTAAAAACTGCAGAGAACTAGAAACATTCTTAACCCCTTAAGGGCAAGGCCATTTTTCACTGTAGGACCAGAGCATTTTTTGCACATCTGACCACTGTCACTTTAAGCATTAATAACTCTGGGATGCTTTTACCTTTCATACTTTCATTCAGAGATTGTTTTTACGTGACATATTCTATTTTATGTTAGTCGTAAAATTTTGTCGATACTTGCATCATTTCTTGGTGAAAAATTCCAAAATTTGAAGAAAAAAATTGAAAATTTAGCATTTTTCTAACTTTAAAACTCTGTTTGTAAGGAAAATATACATTCCAAATAAATTATATATTGAGTCACATATACAATATGTCTACTTTATGTTTGCATCATAAAGTTGACGAGTTCAGCAGCAATTTTCCAATTTTTCACAAAATTTTCAAAATCTGAATTTTTCATGGACCAGTTCTGGTTTGAAGTGGATTTGAAGGGCCTTCATATTAGAAATACCCCATAAGTGACCCCATTATAAAAACTGCACCCCTCAAAACTGCATGTTCTTGTAGACCCAGTTTTTGAATTTTTAGAAAAGGTAAAAAGGAGAAAAATCCTCTCAAAATTTGTAACCCAATTTCTCTCGAGTAAGGAAATACCTCATATCTGTATGTCAAGTGTTCTGAGGACGCAGTAGAGGGCTCAGAAGGGAAGGAGCGACAGTGGGATTTTGGAGAGCGAGTTTTTCTGAAATGGTTTTTGGGGGGGGCATGTCACATTTAGGAAGCCCCTATGGTGCCAGAACAGCAGAAAACCCCCCACATGGCATACCATTTTGGAAACTACCCCCCTCAAGGCATGTAACAAGGGGTCCAGTGAGCCTTAATAGGTGTTTGACGACTTTTCGTTAAAGTCGGACGTGTAAATGAAAAAAAAAATATGTTTTTTCACTAAAGTGCTATTTTTCCCCCCAAAATTTACCATTTTTATAAAGGGTAATGGGAGAAAATGCCCAACAAAATTTGTAACCTCATCTCTTCTGAGTATGGAAATACCCCATGTTAGGACGTAAAATGCTCTGCAGGCGAACTACAATGCTCAGAAGAGAAGGAGCCACATTTGGCTTTTGGAAAGCAAATTTTGCTGAAATGGTTTTGGGGGGGCATGTCGCATTTAGGAAGCCCCTATGGTGCCAGAACAGCAAAAATACCCACATGGCATACTATTTTGGAAACTACACCCCTCAAGGAACGTAACAAGGGGTACAGTGAGCCTTAACACCTCACAGGTATTTCACGACTTTTTGTTAAAGTTGGATGTGTAAATGAAAAAAAAAAATAATCACTAAAATGCAGTTTTTCCCCCAAATTTTACATTTTTACAAGGTGTAATAGGAGAAAATGACCCAACATTTGTAACCCCATTTCTTCTGAGTATGTAAATACCCCATGTGTGGAAGTCAAGTGCTCTGCGGTCAAACTACAATGCTCAGAAGAGGAGGAGTGCCATTGAGCTTTTGAAGAGTGAATTTGTTTGGAATGAAAGTCAGGGGCAATGTGCGTTTACAAAGCCCCTCGTGGTGCCAGAACAATGGACCCCCCACATGTGACCCCATTTTGGAAACTACACCCCTCACGTAATGTAATAAGGGGTGCAGTGAGTATTTACACCCCACTAGCATTTGACAGATCTTTGGAACAGTGGGCTGAGCAAATGAAAGATTTAATTAGATTTTTGGAACAGTGGTCTGTGAAAATGGATGTCAGACACCTGTGGGGCGTAAATGCTCACTGTACCCCTTATTACATTACGTGAGGGGTGTAGTTTCCAAAATGGGGTCACATGTTGGGGGGGGGGGGGTCTATTGTTCTGGCACTATAGGGGCTTTGTAAACACACGCCTTCAATTCCGGACACATTTTCTCTTCAAAAACTCAATGTCGCTCCTTCTCTTCTGAGCATTGTAGTGCGCCAGCAGAGCACTTTACATCCACATATGGGGTATGTTCTTACTCAGAAGAAATGGGGTTACAAATTTGTGAAAATGAAAAATTTAGGGTAACACCAGCATTTTAGTGAAAAATCTTGTTTTTCCCATTTTCCCATCCAACTTTAACGAAAATTTGTCAAACACCTGTGGGGTGTTAAGGCTCACTATACCCCTTGTTACATTACATGAGGGGTGTAGTTTCCAAAATGGGGTCACATGTTGGTAATTACCGTATTTATCGGCATATAACACGCACTTTTAAAACTTAAATTTAAGGCAAAAAGTCTTCTGGTCACTGATTTAAAGCGGCCGCAGCAGCGGCTGCTTGTTAAGTATTAACAGCACGGCTGCGGACACTTTAAATCAGTGACCAGCGGCGTCTCCCTCCACGCACTGTCACTTGTTTTCTCCCGCACTATCCACAGGTACTGGTGGATAGTGCGGGAGACGCTGAGCCCCACCTTGTCCGGATCTGCCCTACCTTTTAATCAGCGTCTCCCGCACTATCCACCACACCAGTTCCTGTGGATAGTGCGGGAGAAAACAAGAGAGTTTCACTTTTCATTCCCCCTTTTCCCTACCTCCCCCCTCCCTCATCATTCCCCCTTTT
Organism: Hyla sarda; assembly: GCF_029499605.1. Classification (NCBI taxonomy): domain Eukaryota; kingdom Metazoa; phylum Chordata; class Amphibia; order Anura; family Hylidae; genus Hyla; species Hyla sarda. The sequence continues at coordinate 320,775,268 of NC_079189.1, forward strand.
CCCTACCTCCCCCTCCCTCATCATTCCCCCTTTTACCTGCTTTTTATACATTCGTATATTTTCCTTACCTGTCTGCACTTCGGCAGGTCAGGACATGCGGGGAGGGGGGGGGGGGGTCTTGCAGGCTGCGGTCAGTGAAGCTGATGAGCGACTTCCTCTGCCGGGTTCTCTGCGCGGCATCACGGATCTCACTTTTCATTTCCTGTAGTCGCCGCCGAAAAGTGAGATCCGTGATGGTGCGCAGAGAAGCCGGCAAGTCACTCATCAGCTTCACTGACCGCAGCCCGCAAGACCCCCCCGCCTGACCTGACCTGCCGAACTGTAGACAGGTAAGGAAAGGGGAAGAATGGTCATCAACCTGCGGACCTCCAGATGTTGCAAAACTACAACTCCCAGCAGTTGGCTGTCCGGGCATGCTGGGAGTTGTAGTTTTAATTTAGCCAAACAACAAAACGGCACTATATCCCTTGTTACATTACATGAGGGGTGTAGTTTCCAAAATGGGGTCACATGTTGGTATTTACCGTATTTATCGGCATATTACACGCACTTTTAAAACTTAAATTTAAGGCAAAAAGTCTGTTGCGTGTTATACGCCGATAAGTCTTCTGGTCACTGATTTAAAGCTGCCGCAGCAGCGGCTGCTTGTTAAGTATTAACAGCACGGCTGCGGACACTTTAAATCAGTGACCAGCGGCGTCTCCCTCCACGCACTGTCACTTGTTTTTTCCCGCACTATCCACAGGTAATTTAAAAATAATAAAAGGCAGAGGATGACCTTACGCAGGAGACAACAAGTGCCAGTGGACCTGGTATGGGCGATGTAGGTATTCAGTCAAGAGCATACATAATGTAAGACTGGCACGGCTGCACACTTATGATATCGCAACAATAGATATAATATCTAACATACATTGATGTAACATAGGGAGCAGCAATGCAATATAACAAACATAAATAGGGACCCAAGATGGGTGATACCTAAAGAGACTACCTGTCATATACCCAAAGGCCAGGAACACCAAGCACCAACACCCCAACGCACGTTTCGCGTATGGGCTTCGTCATTTTTGCATTTTTGCATTTTGGGCATTTTTGCATGGGGTGACTGCTGATCGATATCAGCAGTCACCCCGGTCCGGTTCCCGCCCGGCAGGGACCGAAATTCCCACGGACGTACGCGTACGTCCTTGGTCCTAACTACCAGGATGCTTAGACGTACACGTACATCCATGGTCCTTAAGGGGTTAAAAAGGGTTATAGATGTCATCAAAAAAAGTCTTTGTAATAGATATCATGGAAGACCCTATAAAGTTTGTGCTGGGCATCTTAGAAGACCTAGCGTTAGCTGATTATATATTATGGGAATTCCAAGAATACTATTAAACAAATGCAGCTTATTGGATTCAAGCCATTGCCCCAACTTAGGCTTCAATCACATTGTGTCTGGGGCATTCGGCAGAGGAATTTCAAAACCTCGTATCCCTGCCGGACCTGTACCGTACCCTATTCATTTTAATGAGGTGACCGGGGGTCAGCTAGTGACTCTGGTCGGCTCATTTTCCCACCGTATCCAGTTTTTGAACCTGACTGAAGAACACAGAAGGCCACACAGTTTTCAGTCTTGTTTAAAAATACAGTAAGGGAAAATTAGCCTACCAGAGTGTATAGCAGACTCCAATCACCTCATTGAAATTAATGGGGTACAGCACAGGTACAATTGTAAAATGTATGCCCAAAACAACCAAAATAAATAGGAAAATCTACCTCACTTAAGATATATGGCTAAGACTTGATTCTTAACATAATCCCCCCAAAAATGGCCAAACAAACACATTCAGACAAGATTAGACACATTTTTTTATTTATTTAATTACTCATATACAAGCCCAAAAAATCAAACACATAGGATAGATTAAAAATAGGTGGGGAACAGGATATGTGATAAAGCATGGTAAATCTATATAACAGGAAATGACACATCTAATATGAATTGCACAAATGTCAAAAATAACTAGTAAATGTTCTATCTAGGATGTTAATGATTCCATACTAAAATGTATTTTTACAATAACCAATATAATCTTACTGTACAGAAAGAATGCCTTGGTAGTTAACTATCATCTGCAAAGGTCCCAATTCTGGAAACACCTCATATGTGGACAAAGTGTCACGTGGGCACACAACAGGGCTCAGGAGGAAAGGAGAAACTTTGGGATTTTGGAGAGAGGATCTGGCTGGAATGGAAGTCATGGTCATGTCGTCTTTACAAAGCTCTGATGGGACCAGAACAGCAGAAAACCCCTCAAATGTACATGGTGCTCTCTCATTACTGAGCCCTATTGTGCGTCCACAGATTGCTTTCCACCCACATATTGGGTATTTCATTACACATTGTTTTTTTTTTTCTCCTTTTACCGCTTGTAAAAATGAAAAATATGAGGCAACCCCAGCATGTGTAAAAAAATTTATTTCTTTACACTAACATGCTGGTGGAGCCCCCAAGTTTTTTCTTTTTTAAAGGGTAAAAGTACGAAAGTACCATATGAAAATGTGGCACTAAACTGTTGCTGTGAAATATAACAGGTCTCATTATGGAATTGCATTGGGGCTGAAAGCTGCAGAGATTGAGAGGGTCCTGCATGGAGAGGGGTGCGTCGGAGGCGCGTCCTTCTCACATGGAACTTTAGGGCAGAATTGCAACACTAAGTTGCAGAAATATACACCTCCTCTATATGTGGTGAACATTTCTGTGACCGGCCACAAAGTTGCTGGAATGAGAGGTGAGCCCTTTTCTTGGCCGTATGGTAAAGTGGTGTGTGGTACAGAACTTTGTTTTCTGACTAGGTCCATACACAGGAGGAGCCCCCAATATGTCCTCATCTTGGCTGCACTGATGCGGGTCCATCTATTGGGCCTAGACAAAAAAGCATCGGGGTGCTGGGCCACAAATTGTTGGGCTGACAAGTTTGTTTGAGCTGCCAAATTTACAAAGTCCTCACTGAAAAAAAAAAAGAAGTAAATTTCAGTGAGGACTGTGTGGTCAATTTGGATTCCAGGGCAGACAAACCCACCCAGGAATCTGGGGCTCAATAACATCCAGAATTGGGGTCCAGGCTGGGTCACTATATGGGGGGACAGGGTCACTATTACTGGGGGAATGTAAACTTTTAAGTGGGACATTGTTACTAGTATAGGGGACAGGGAACCTAGTACAGAGGGCCTCTACTGGCATTGACCTGTGGCGCTGCCTTCTAGGGAGCTCATCATCACTGGATGATGATAAGGGGAGGAGGAAGAAAAGTGGGGTCTTCCTCTTTTCCCATATTGGCAGACTCAGTGTCTGAGGCAAGCATTGGGCTTGCCTCCTCCACCGAAAATACCTTACGGCATGGCTCCCAAATAGGGAGCCTCAAGCTGTTGCAAAACTACAACTCCCAGCATGCCTGGACAGTCAGAGGCTGTCTGACCTTGCTGGGAGTTGTAGCTTTGCAACAGCTGGGAGTTGTAGTCCTCGCCCCACCCCCTAGTTGAAGGGTACAGTCACACAGTGGGTTTACAGACAGTTTCCCGCTGCAAGTTTGAGCTGCAGTGGGTTGTAGACAGCGCATTTTCTGCAGCAGACACCATTAAAGTCAATGGATTCTGCTACAGATTTTACGCAGCTCAATCTAGTAGCGCGAACCTCATTGTAATCCCGCCATGTGACTGTACCCTGCAACTGGGAGGGTGGTAGGGGGAGGACTACAACTCCCAGCATGCCCTTTGGCTGTCTGTGCATGCTGGGGGTTGTAGTTTTGCAACAGCTGGATACACAGTGGTTAATAAACACTGCCCTAATTCAGTGTGCCTCCAGTTGTTGCAAAACTACGAAACACAGCATGCCTTTGATTGTCTATGGATGCTGGGAGTTGAAGTTTTGCAACAGCTGGAGGCACACTGGCTGGGAAACACTGAGATAGGGCAGTGTTTTTCAACCAGTGTACCTTCAGCTGTTGCAAAACTACAACTCACAACATGCAGTCAAATGGCATGCTGGAAGTTGTTGTAGTGTGCACCCTTTTTTTTTTTTTATTTAATGTAATGCTGGTCTGGAGCCCCCCGACCTCCAGTACAATCATGGAACCCGCTCTGCTCCCCATCCAGACCAAGTTTGGGCAGGGAGAGCAAGTGCAGTGATTTTAATCCCCCGCCAGGCGCTGCTATTGGTCGGTCAATCCGAATAAGAGCAGCGATCAAGAGGAGTGCCACTTCCCTCCTGATGCTGAAGGGTGGTTGGTGGTGTCCGAGACAGCACCAATCATCCTTATCTTCTGTGCCACCGGAAACCCCACTGGCACAAATGCGCCATAATTTGCTGGTCAGAATTTATCTGCAAATCACAGCGATTGCAGACAAGGGAGGGGGGGGGGGGTTGGTCTCAGGACCTCACTGGGTGATGTGCCGGGATGTCTGCTGATAGATGATAGCAGTCATCCCGTTCCGATCACTGCCCGGTGCACAGCGTTGACCGGAAAAATGGAGGGGCGTACCTGTATGTCCTTAAGTGGATATAAATGTAAAAAATAAATAAATAAAATGTCCAAAGCCATCCAACTTCCTGGATATGTTCCCTGTAAACCATCCTGCCCAATATGCATGGCTTGCCTACATCTCCCAGCAATCATTGCAGCTCTGCTCTGCCAGCCCCCACCCTCCTGCTCTGAGAAGCAGAGAGAGGGGCTGCACACACCTCCCAGTTCTCAGCACTAAAAATAGCATAGCTTATAATTGCAGGGCAGAAACCATGTGGTCTGTGTCTCTCAGGAGGGTGGGGGCTGCTTTCAGAGAGGGATTTGAAGGGAGTGTGGATGGCTGGATGATGTCATTCTCTCACTTCATGCATGCAAGTGACAACCAAAGAGGGAAAACTGCTCTATATAGCTAATTAACCCCTTGCCACAAAACGCTGTGTTTATACAGCACTGCGGCACGGGAGGGTTATGAAGCGAGCTCAGGAGCTGAGCTTGCATCATACCCGCACAGTGCCGGCTGCTATCAGCAACCAGGACCCGTGGCCAGACATCGCCGTTCTGGCACATATCCGGCATTAAAGCTGTTCTCTGCGCTAAGACATCTTATCCAAAGGATAGGGGATAAGATCCCTGATCACAGGGGTCCCGCCGCTGGGGATCCCTGTGATCTTTTACGCAGCACCCTGTTACCATCAGCCCCCGGAGCATGTTTGCCGATCACAGGGCCCGAGTATTGTGACGTCACGGCTCCGCCCCGTGTGACATCAAGCTCTGCCCCCTCAATGCAAGCCTATGGGAGGGGGCGTGGCAGCTTACAGACCCAGCAGTCATAAAGGAGAACTATCATGCAGAAAAACTTATCCTATCCAAAAGGACAGAAGATAGGTTTAAGATTGCGGGGGGCTGTCGGATGGGACCCTGGCTCTGCCCGGGAACGGGGCGTGTCAATCCACACGAAGCAGCTGACATGCCCCTCCATGTATCTCTATGGGAGAGCTGGAGATAGCAGAACGCTGTATCTCAGACTTACATGGAGGGGGGCACGTGTGTCGGTCGCCGATACAGCCCTTTCCTGGGCAGAGCCGAGGTCCTGTGCGCAATACCGTTCCCCTATACGTTTTCAGTTTTAAAACCGCATGGAACCGTATTGAAAACTGTATGCATTGACTCTCCACTGAAAACCATATACCAAAAGATGCATCAGGTTGTGTCCGTTTTGCATCCTGTACAGTTTTGTCAGTTTTTTTTCCCATACCCAAAACCGTGCCCTACCGCGGTTTTTTGGTCCAGGTCTATTGAAACGTAAATTTTATTTTATTTTATTAAAATGTATTTATTTCTTTTTTTTTAACATGGGAATCAATGGGAACCGTACAGAACCATATGTGCGTACAGTTCCATCCGGCTTTCACCATACGGTTTTTGACTTTGCACAGTTTTTTTCTTGGAATTTCAAGTGAAACTTTATTCATAATGGATTGAAAAGTTAAAAACGTAAAACAACGGATGCAACCGGACATTATTTTTCAACCGTATACGGATTAAAATTTGTACACACGTTTTGATACAGTTTAGTCAGGTTTTGTTAAAAATCGGATACGGGAACTGTATTGCAAAAACATGATGTGAACCCAGTCTTACAAGGGTAAAAATGTCATGCTCTTCCATGAACAGTATTTATAATAGTGGTGTGTGTTATTACAGAGCTTTTTACAATTTTTTGGGTAACCCCTTGAATATTGTGCAGTCTACCCTTGTGTCACCCTAACAGAATAAATGCACTAAAACATGAACTCCACAGGACCTCTAAATGTGTACCTTTGTATCTAGTACCAGGATAATAGCAACAGTAAGTTGCAAGGTAAGGCCTCCATGAATTGGACTTGTTTGTCCAATACATCACACAGAAGACATAAGATTACCATCTTGGGAATTAAGAGACAAAACCAACACCTTGAACTCTAACATTTCTAACGCCATTCCTCAACTATGTTACAGACAACCTCCAAACCTGAGAAACATCGTGATCAGGGGTGAACGTCCCACTACTATACAAAAAGAAACTATCCCTGCTATGTTCAGAGCTGCAAAACCTGTTCTTAATACCCACATACAATACAGATTACCTGCATTCACATGCTCTACATCTAATGCTGTTCCTAAAGGTTATACTGGGGTCACTTTTTGTTGGAGAGAAAAAAGTATGGATCACGTACCATCACCACACTATAAAAGACAATAAACATGATACACCATTACCTGGGCCCAAACATTTCTAGCCAAGGACACAAAAGTTTTATTAAAAGGCTTATTTAAATCTCAAACAGAAAGAGGATCTGGAAGTTTCTGACATTTTCAACAAGACCTAAACTGTATCAAGTCTTGGATGCCGCAGCTAAGGCTGGGTTCACACCACGTTATCTTAAATACGGTTCTCGTATACGGCTGGGAGGAGGGGGGCGGGGCTTAATCGCGGGGCGCCCGCACTCAGCCGTATTCGGAAACCGTATTTAATGCATGTCTATGAGCTGACCGGAGTGAACCGCAGCCTCCGGTCGGCTTCGTTTTTGGCCGTATGCGGTTTCCCGACCGCAGGCAAAAATGTGGTCTACCGTGTTTTTGCCTACGGTCAGGAAACCGCATACGGCTGAAAACGGCTCATAGATATGCATTAAATACGGTTCCTGAATACGGCTGAGTGCGGGCGCCGCGATTAAGCCCCGCCCCCCTCATCCCAGCCGTATACGGGAACCGTATTTAACAAAACGTGGTGTGAACCCAGTCTTACATCGCATTAACCCCTTGCTGCAGAATGCTATTTTTATAGGCTTATGTCCGGCATTAACTCTTTAGAGTTAAAAGTACCAAAATCCAGTGTTTGTAGATCAGGGTAGCTGATCGGGAAACCTGTGGTGAAATCATAAATCAGCTGTAAGGATGGAGGGAAGTCTCTTACCTTTTTCCCTGCCATCCAATCAGTGCTCCTATGCTGCAGCCAGCTATTGCAGGCTGTAGCAATGGAGCACCAATAACACTGATCAATGTCTCCACCCCTAGACATCTTATCCTCTATCCAAAAGGGTAAGGGATAAGATGTCTGATCGCTGGGGACCCCCGTGATCTCGGCTCTGGCACCTTGCTGTCATCACTGCACAGAGCAAACTCACTCTGTGCATAATGAAGGGTGATACAGGGGCCGAAGCATAGTGACGTCACAGCTATGCCCCCTCGTGACGTCACGGCCCGACCCTTAATGTTAGTCTATGGAAGGGGGCGTGACGACTGCCATGCCCCCTCCTATGGACTTGTATTGAGGGGGCGGAACGTGACGTCATGAGGGAGCGGTGCCATGATGTCACGACGCTCCGACCCCTGTATCGCCCGTCATTATGCACAGAGTGAGTTTGCTCTGTGCAGTGATGACAGCAAGGTGCCAGAGCCGAGATCGCAGGGGTCCCCAGCGTCCGCAATCAGACATCTTATCCCCTATACTTTGGATAGGGGATAAGATGTCTATGGGTGGAGTACCCCTTTAAGCGTTTGCTAGGGATGTCCCGATACCATTTTTTTTTTTTAAGACCGAGTACAAGTACCAATACTTTAATTCCAGTACTTACCGATACCAAGTACGAATACTTTTATTTTAAAAGGGAATCTGACACCAAGGTGATGCAGTTTCTGCCGCTGCTTACCGTGCTGATATGTGGGTTCCTTGTTGTGTGCAATGGAGGCGGCTGCTGAAGTATAAGCAAAGATTTATCTCTTCTCCATTGGTCAGTACAGGGAATTAGCATTGGCGGCAAGACCGATGTCTCCGGAGCGATTGCGCTGATGTTCACATGGTGAGCAGCGGTGGAAACCGGGTCACCTGCACTATAAATTCAAATAGTGCAGGTGACTCTGCTGTAAGATTGCCTTCAATAGTAGATAGTTGCAGACAGACAACAGGACACCCCCCCCCTCCCCGTAGCCAGCAGTGCCCCCCCCCCCATAGCCAGCAGTGAGTTTCCCCCCCCCCGTAGCCAGCAGTGCCCCCCTCCCGTAGCCAGCAGAGCGCTGAAAACAACAATAAATATAAAACACATGTGGTCCCACCAGATGCGTAAAATGTCGGAATTAGAATATAAGCGTTAGTTACACAAAATAGTAAATTGTAAAAACTAGAGTTGAGCGAACTTACAGTAATTTGTCTCGTCACGAACCTGGCAGCTCGGCCGTTGATTACTGAAGTCTGCATAAACTAGTTCAGCTTTCCAAGGGTTCCTGCTGCCTAAAAAAAAAAAAAAAAAAAAAAAAGGATGAATACAGTCCTAGTAAGCCTAAGACTGTCATTTTGGACAAGCCAAATTACTTTAGGTTCGCTCAACTCTAGTAAAAAACCATACCAAAGTCAGGAATTGCGTTTTTTAGCAAAAAAAAAAAAAAAGTTTAAAAAGCCTTTAACGACGCAGGACGTAAATGTACATCCTTGTTCAGTGGTACTTAACGCACCAGGACGTACATTTACGTCCTGTACATGATCCCGAGCATCAGACCTATGCTCGGGTCATGCGCGGCAGGTCCCGGCTTCTATCAGCAGCCAGGGACCTGCCGGTAACAGCGCACATCAGCAATCACCCTGATGTGTGCCATTAACCTCTCAGATGCCGTGATCAATACAGATCACGGCATTTGTGGCAGTGCGGTCACTAATATGGATGATTGGATTGCCCGCAATCATCCAGCATAGCGGCCGGAGGTCCCCTCACCTGCCTCCGGCTGTCTCCAGGGGTCTTCTGCTTTGGTCTGAGATCGAGCAGAGCAGAGGATCACCAATAACACTGATCAGTGCTATGCCCTATGCATAGCCCTGAACAGTATTAGCAGTCAAGTGATTGCTATAGATAGTGTCCTATGGCAACTATTACAGTGTAAAAATTAAAGTAATAAAAAAATAATAAAATAAAAAAAAAGTTACAAAATTTTAAAAATCCCCTCCCCCAATAAAAATGTAAATTGTCCCTTTTTCCCATTTTAACCCCAAAAAGTGTAAAAAAAAAAATTCAATAAAACATATTTGGTATTGCCACGTGCGTAAATATCCGAACTATTAAAATATAAAGTCCAAAATTTCTGCTTTTTTTGTAATATTTTATTCCAAAAATTATTGTTAAAAATTTTGATTAAAAGTTTTGCAGAATGGAGGAACTGGTAGCGTAGGATAAGGATAGACATGGAGTAATTTTCAGTATATGGCACCCCTGGGACTCCTTTAGAGAATCTCCGGAGTTGGCCCGATGGCTCTCCTGAGAGGCTTAGGTTTATTTTTATTATGCATTCTTTCCCTCCCCACCTCATTCCCCCTTCCCCCCAGATTGTCTTAACATGTGTTCTCCCCCTCCTCCTTATTTGTTCGTCTGTATCTTGTCACACCACTCCCCCATGTCCGTCATTGTTATGGCCTGTCCTCTGTCCTTGTCTTCTTTCCCTTTTTCTTTTTTATATACCGTGGAGGGATTTTTTTCTTTTCTCTCCCTCGCTTCCCTTTTTCTTCCCATATTGTATTGGACATGTTGACTGTGTGGATCTATTCTGTTGGACCTGCGAGTATGTTGCCAGTTTACCTCATTTCATGATGTACATGGAATATGGTCTGCACAATTGCTGTTTCTATTTTTTTTGTATCATTTCATGTGTTGAAATACCAATAAATACAGATTTGCCATAAAATTTTTATTAAAAAGTTCTATATATGCAAATGTAGTATCAATAAAAGTAAAGATCATTGGACAAAAAATGAGCCCTCATACCGCCGCTTATACGGGAAATATGAGAAAAGTTATAGGTCAGTAAAATAGAGTGATTTTAAATGCACTTATTTGGTTAAAAAGTTTGCAAATTTTTTTTTTTTTAAGCGGTACAATAGAAAAGTATGCAATCATGGGTATAATTTTAATCATACTGACCCACAGAATAAAGAAAACAGGTTATTATTACCATAAATTGTACAGCATGAAAACCAAAACTTCCAAAATTTGCTAAATTGCGGTTTTCTTTTCAATTTCCCCACACAAATAGTATTTTTTTGGTTGCGTCATACATTTTATGGTAAAACGAGTGATGTCGTTACAAAGGACAACTGGTCACGCAAAAAACAAGCCCTCATACTAATCTGTAAATGGAAATATACAAGAGTTATGATTTTCAGAAGGCAAGGAGAAAAAAACGAAACGTAAAAATAAAATTTGCTGAGTTCTTAAAGGGGTAAAGGGCTAAGACGTCTTATCCCCTATCCAATGGATAGGAGATAAGATGCCTGATCGCGGGGGTCCCACTGCTGGGGACCCCTGTGATCTTGCACGCAGCACCCTGTTATAATCAGTCCTTGGAGCGAACATGCCCGGAGCTGTCACACCACCCCGTAGGCGAACACGCTCCGGGGACTGATTATAACAGGGTTCTGCGTGTAAGATCACAGGGATCCCCAGCAATCAGGCATCTTATCCCCTATCCTCTGGATAGGGGATAAAATGTCTTAGCGCCGGAGTACCCCTTTAAAGGTTTTCCGTCATTAAACAAAACTTTTGACATGTTACAGATATGTCAAAAGCTTTGATCGGTCTGTGTGCGACTGTTTAGACCCCTACCGATCATTAGAACAAACAGGTAGAAGGGCATGGCTCTGTGCTTCACTTCCCTGCTTGCAGCAATTGCAGTCCAGTTGTGCTAGATGGGCTCCATAGACATAATGAAATCTGTCTAGTGCAAATGGATGGAGACTGCATTAAGTCAAAATGAACACAGTGGGGGAGATTTATCAAAACCTGTGTAGAGGAAGAGTGGTGCAGTTGCCCATGGAAACCAGATAACTTCACTTTTCCCAGGTCTCTAACCTCTTAAGGACGCAGGGCGTACCCGTACGCTCTGAGCCTGGTCCATAACACGGGGTCCCGCCGTGACCCTGCGTCATAGCAGGTCGGCCCCGGCGGCTAATGAAAGCCGGGACCCTGGGCTAATAGCACGCAGCACCGATCGTTGTGCAGCTTGCTATTAACCCGGCGATCAAAATTGATCGCAGCATTTTAAGTTGAAAAAATTGCATCGCGACAGCTCAGTCAGGCTGACTGGGACCAGTGAAATTGTGATGTCCCGTTCAGCTAGGATGCGAGTGGAGGGTCCGTTACCTGCCTCCGGCGCGTCCGATCGGCAACTGACTTCTCCATGCCTGAGATCTAGGCAGGAGAAGTCAAGCCCCAATAACACTGATCATCCGCATGTAGTTCTATGCTGATGATCAGTGTTCAGAATCAATGTACTGCATGTTATAGCAGAAAAAAAAATAAAAAAAAATAAAAAACATTGTTAAAAAAAAAAAGTTACTAATGATGAATTAACCCCTTAATAAAATAAGAATCATCCCCCTTTTCCCATTCTCAAAAAATAAAATAAAACTGAATAAAAATAAAAACATATGTGGTATCGCCGCATGTGGAAATGTCCGAACTAGAGCTGAGCGAACTTACAGTAAATTCGATTTGTCACAAACTTCTCGGCTCGGCAATTGATTATTTATCCTGTGTAAATTAGTTTAGCCTTCAGGTGCTCCGGTGGGCTGGAAAAGGTGGATACATTCTAAGAAAGAGTCTCCTAGGACTGTATCCACCTTTTCCAGCCCACCGGAGCACCTGAAAGCTGAACTAATTTATGCAGGAAAAGTCATCAACTGCCGAGCCGAGAAGTTCGGGACGAATCGAATTTACTGTAAATCCGCTCATCTCTAGTCCGAACTATAAATATATATCGTTGATTAAACCGCACGGTCAATGGCGTACACGCAAAAAAAAAATCCAAAATAGCTTATTTTTGTTCACTTTTTATAGCACAAAAAATTTTTTTTTATAAAAAGTGATCAAAAAGTCCAATCAAAACAAAATGGTTCCAATAAAAACTTCAGATTTACACGAAAAAATAAAAAGTTATATAGAGGGTCAAAAGATGACAATTTTAAACGTATACATTTTCCTCCATGTAGTTATGATTTTTTCAGAAGCAATACGAAATCAAACCTATATAAGGTAGGGTATCATTTTAACCGTATGGACCTACAGAATAAAGATAAGTGTAATTTTACCCAAAATGTTACAAAATGGCATTTTTACTCCCAATTTTGTTGCACAATAATTTTTTTCCCGTTTCGTCGTGGATATCTCATAGGAAAAAGTATACATAAGGACCTAAGAAAACTATCATGTACCAGAAAAATATAAAGCTTATTCTATTTACGAAAAAAATAAATGTTTATAATAATTGGCCATAGCAACCACTGCATACAGTCCTGTGTATGAATGAGAGCATCGGAGCTGTGCTCGCATCATACCCGGCAGGTTCTGGCTGCTAGCAGCAGCAGGGGACCCACGATAATGGCCGCATGGATGTGGAAATCCACTTTAGAGGAAGCCGGAGGGCTTACCTCTGCTTCCCTGCTGTCCCGCTGTGTCATTGATAGAGCCTGGCTGGACTAGGCTCTATCAATGGATCGCAGAGCACACAGATCAATGAAGTTCAATAGAACTCCATTGATATGTATGAGGAATCTAATGATTCCTCCTAAAAGTCTAATAAAGTGTAAAAAAAAAAAAAAATTTATTAAAAATTTTAAAGACACATTAACCCCTTCCATGTTAAAAGTTCAAATCACGCCCTTTTCCTATATAAAAACATGTAAACATAATACAAATAAACATATTCAGTATCTCTGCGTGCGTAATTGTACGAACTATTAAAATATAACATTATGCATCCCATATGGTAAATGACGTAAATTAACCCTTTGCCACAGAACGCCGGGTATACCCGGCGCTGCGGCACGGGAGGGTTATGAAGCGAGCTCAGAGCTTAAAAAAGCTACAGGGGTCAAAAAATGGCAATTAAAAAAATTCTAAAAAGTTCAGAATTTTTTTTTTATTTTTATTTTATTATAAATTAGTAAAACATGACGGAAACTATACAAATCTGGTATAACTGTTATCAGGCTGGTCTAAAGTATCAAAACAACATGTTAGCTCAACCCCAAGGCAAATGGCATAAAAAAGAAAAACACTAAATATGCAAAATTATCTTTTACTATTATAAAGGTATCATTATAGTAGTCAAGTTTTTTAAATAAAATTTCCACACCCCTGTGGCAGATATCGATCGCGTGGATGTCCGCCATTAAACCCTAAGATGCCGTGATCAGTACAGATCACGGCATCTGCGGCAATGCGCAAGGTAAAATAGATGATCGGATCACCAGCAGCGCTGCTGCAGGGATCCAATCATCTGTAATGGTGAACACCTGCCTCCGTCCTTCTTCCGGCATCTCCTGCTCTGGTCTGAGATCGAGCAGAAGATCATCGATAACACTGATCAGTGCTATGCCCTATGCATAGCACTGAACAGTATTAGTGATCAAATGATTGCTATAGATAGTCCCCTATGGGGACATAAGTGTAAAGTAAAAAATAAATAAATAAATAAAGTAAAAAATCCTGTCCCCCCCCCAATAAAAAAAATAGTCAGTTTTTCCCATTTTACCCCCCAAAAAACTTTTTGGCATCGCCGGATGCGTAAATGTCCGAACTAGCAAAATATAATGTTAATGATCCCGTACGGTGAATGGCATAAAAACGTAAAAAAATTGGCAAAAATGCTGCTTTTTTGCCACATTTTATTCCCCAAAAAATTCATAAAAAATTATAGAAAAGTTTTATATATGCAAATGTCGTATCGATAAAAAGTACAGATGACAGAGCAAAAAATTAGCCCTCATACTGCCCTATATACGGAAAAATGAAAAAAGTTATAGGTGGTCACAATAACTTTTTGTAACTTTTGGGGGCTTCCAATTCTATGTAGTGCACTTTTTGGTAAAAATGTAGGTCCATACGGTCACAAGGATAGCTAATTTTGTAGGTTTTATTTTACACGCCCCCTTCCATAGACATGAATGGAGGGGGCGTGACGTCACGTCCCCAGCCCTGGAAACCCGGAGGTTTCCGAAACTGGAGATTCAGCACCCGCATTCTATGCAGGTGCTGCAGGGAGATTGCGGGGGTCTCAGCAACGGGCCCTCCGCAATCAGACATCTTATCCACTATCCTTTGGATAGGGGATAAAATGTTTTTGCCCGGAATACCCCTTTAACGTTATATTTTTATAGTTTGGACATTTACTCACGTGGCGGTACCACATATACGTTTATTTTTGTTTACATTTTTATTTTTATGGGAAAAGGGGGGCGATTCAAACTTGTTACAGAAGGGGTTAATTCACATTTATTAACTTTTTTTTTACACTATTTTATAGTCCCCATGTGGGACGATTACATGAAATCTTCTGATTGAATACACTGTTCAATGATATGCCATAGCGTAGCATTGATCAGTGTTATCGGTGCTCGATTGTTTGAGCCTGCAGAGCAGGGCTTGAGCATCCTAACAACAATCGAACGTCGAGGAGGCAGGTAAGGGTCCTCCCGCCGTCCTATAAGCTGATCAGGACACCACGGTTTCTTCTTTTTTAGATGCCGCAGAGTGGTCTGTATGCCTGGTCATTTCTACTGAATTACTGCAACATAAATATAAAAGTAAATAGACTCCTATTGACTTGCAGAATTGTAAAAGTCTCTGTATTAAAGAGGTACTCCACTGGCCAGCATGGAACTAAATTTTCCGAATGCTGTTTTCACGCTGTGGGTGTCGGCAGGAGCGCGAAAACAGCATTCAGAACATTTCGTTCCACACTGGACAGTGGAGTATCCCTTTAAAGAGCCCCTGATAGTGAAAATAGGTTTTCTAAACCAGACAACCATGCTAAGGCTGGGTTTACTCTAGCATAATATAGATACATTTGTACCAGTGTTATGACTGCAAGTCCTTGGCAGAGTGTGGGTCTAGAGACCCCAACTGATGTTGGGCTAAGTTCACATCTGCATTTGGAGCTTTGAACAGATTGGACGACAGACACCAACAGTCCCAAAGACAGAAGTATTTTTTTTCCCTTCCACCTATCATGCGTTCTAAAACACATATGTGAACAACAACAATTGTGCATCACCAAACTGGTGTAACGTTGGGTCTTACAATGATAATACAGATGTATTATGCTAGTGTGAACCTGGCCCTGAACTGTGTCTAGGAGCAATAATAGAGAGAAATCTTTTCCTATCCTTGTCCACACAGAGAGGCTGAACTGCTATGAGCTATATATCAAGCCTTCTCCTATAAGATTACTTCTGTATTGTAAGAAAAGGGTAATGGGGTCGATCACGCAGCCATAATACTCTGATATAGAGCGTTCCCTCACTCGGTCCCTCAGATTGACGGGAGTTAAGCAGAGGGAAAAAAAATACTGCATGTCCTATTTTTTTCTCCGCTCAACTCCAGTAAAATACCAGACACCCATGACACCACCCGTTGACTTGAGTGGGGTCTGCTGTTAAAAGAAGTCTGTCATCAGTGTCACCCGCACTAACCTATTAGTACAGGCTGGTAGCGCGGGTGACACTGATGATAATATTTACGATATCCAATCAGCGGTCCACTTTGTCCGTTATCTTCATTTAGGCAGCAGGCTTGGTGCACAGGTGGAGCTCTAGGAGAATGCTGACATCACCGCTGTTACTTCTTCACTTGGCCAGGCTTGGGGAAATAGCTGTATGCTCCCGGAGAACCAATCTTGCCATCTGAATTAGGGTATGTTCACACCGCGGAATCTCCGCTCGCGGAATTCCATGATCGGGGATTCCATCGGGCAGCAGCCGCCGAAGATACTTCGGCCGTTGGACCGCGGGGCACTGCACAGTCACTATTGACAGCTATGCAGTCTCGCGGAATTCCGCGCAAAGAATGAAAATGTTCTTTCTTTGCGCTGAACAATTTCAGCCGCTGAAATTCCACAGTGTGAACAGGTCTTGCAGAAGACCTATTCACACTGATGTTAATGTTCAGCGGGAATTCTGCAGTGTGAACATACCCTTAGGATGCGTTCACACTGAGCAAATCAAGAGGAATTCACGCTGAAAAATTTACGTGCGGAAAAAAGAAATTTTATTTTCGCGCGAAAATGGAGGAGAAAGAAATGAAGGGTTTTTCAGCCATTTCCGTGCAAATTCCGAGTGAAAATGATGTTGGGCGGAATTTTTTTTTTTTTTTTACCATTGACTTCTACTCGCGGATTCCGCTTGAAGAATGAACATGTTCTTTCTTCAAGCGGAAAGGAATTCACCGTCGGAATTCCGCAAGCAGAATTTCCGATGTGTGAACAGGACAGCAGAAAACAACATTAAAGTCAATGGGCAGAGGAGATGTGAATGAATTTGGAGCGGAGAATTCAAGAGGAATTACTCGAGTAAGTTCCTCTTGAATTTCTCAGTGGGGACACACCCTAAGGCAGAAAATAGACGAATGGGACCACAGATCGGGGATAGGCAAATATTGTTATCAATGTCACCCACACTACCAGCCTGTACAAACAAGTTAGTGCATGTGACCCTCACGACTGAATTCCTTAAAGGGTCCGTTGGGTGCAACAACAAGAGAAAAATCCCCCAAAAACCAATTGTTGGAGTATTGCTTCCACATTTGTCTGTTTAAAGGGTAGCTCCCACCATCCTATTTTTTTTTTCTGTCCCTGCCTATTGCCAATCTATCCCTAACCCCCTCCCTGCTTTTAATTTTTATTTTTACTATATTAAAAATGCTTTTTGTCTGCCTGGCAGTGTGCTCACTACCAGGCAGACTTCCCCAGCAGGCACCACGTCACTGATGCCTGCTAGGGGGGGACTTCCGCCCTTAGTTCATCTACACAGGGTGCCTCCAGCTGTTTCACCACTACAACCCCCAGCTTGCCCTGACATCTATTGGCTGTCAGGGCATGCTGGGAGTTGTAGTATTGAAACAGCTGGAGGCACCCTGTGTAGATAAAGTATTAGTTACATGCAGCGCTAGCCTGTCCCCTCCGTCTCCCTCCTCCCCCCCCCCCCCCCCCCGTGCCATACCCCGTTCCCTCCAGCACAAACCCCCCTCCCGCATACTCCGTTCCTTCATTACACTTACTGCAGAGTCCGGCAGCGGGCGTGCAGGGACAGCGGCGGCGATGAGGCGGCGATGTGCGGGAGGAGTGGCCTCCCAGCCAGTGGCCGGGGAGCCAATGCGCTCGCTCCCTGCCTGTCTGATTGACAGGCAGGGAGCGAGCGTAGGCTGAATGAAAAAGGACCGATGCCCGGCCGCATCGGTCCTTTTTCAGGCGTGACGTCACGCCAGGCTGCAGCCGGCCACTAGGAGGGAGACCCCTAGTGGCCGGTTTTCAAATGTAAATTAAACAATTTTAATAAAAAAAAAAATAATAATAAAAGTATATTAGAGATATGTTGCAGTACATAAGTACTACAACATATCAAAAAATAAAGTTGGTGACAGTGCCCATTTAACCCCTTAACGACGCAGGACGTATATTTAAGTCCAGCGCCAGCTCCCGCGATATGAAGCGGGATCGCGCCGCGATCCTGCATCATATCGCGTCGGTCCCGGCGCTCATCAACGGCCGGGACCCGCGGCTAATACCACACATCGCCGATCGCGGCAATGTGCGCTATTAACCCTTTAGAAGCGGCGGTCAAAGCTGACCGCCGCTTCTAAAGTGAAACTGAAAGTGACCCGGCTGCTCAGTCGGGCTGTTCGGGACCGCCGCGGTGAAATCGCGGCGTCCCGAACAGCTGACCGGACACCGGGAGGGCCCTTACCTGCCTCCTCGGTATCCGATCGGCGAATGACTGCCCCGTGCCTGAGATCCAGGCAGGAGCAGTCAAGCGCCGATAACGCTGATCACAGGCGTGTTAATACACGCCAGTGATCAAAATAGGAGATCAGTGTGTGCAGTGTTATAGGTCCCTATGGGACCTATAACACTGCAAAAAAAAAAAAAAGTAAAAAAAAAAAAAGAAGTGTTAATAAAGGTCATTTAACCCCTTCCCTAATAAAAGTTTGAATCACCCCCCTTTTCCCATAAAAAAAATAAAACAGTGTAAAAAAATAAACATATGTGGTATCGCTGCTTGCGTAAATGTCCGAACTATAAAAATATATCATTAATTAAATCGCACGGTCAATGGCGTACGCGGAAAAAAATTCCAAAGTCCAAAAAAGCGTATTTTGGTCACTTTTTATACCATTAAAAAAATGAATAAAAAGTGATCAAAAAGTCCGATCAAAACAAAAATCATACCGATAAAAACTTCAGATCACGGCGCAAAATATTAGTCCTCATACCGCCCTGTACGTGGAAAAATAAAAAAAAGTTATAGGGGTCAGAAGAGGACATTTTTAAACGTATAAATTTTCCTGCATGTAGTTATGATTTTTTCCAGAAGTGCGACAAAATCAAACCTATATAAGTAGGGTATCATTTTAACCGTATGGACCTACAGAATAATGATAAGGTGTCATTTTTACCGAAATATGCACTGCGTAGAAACGGAAGCCCCCAAAAGTTACAAAATGGCGTTTTTTTTTCCGATTTTGTCGCACAATGATTTTTTTTCCGTTTTGCTGTGCATTTTTGGGTAAAATGACTAATGTCACTGCAAAGTAGAATTGGCGACGCAAAAAATAAGCCATAATATGGATTTTTAGGTGGAAAATTGAAAGGGTTATGATTTTTAAAAGGTAAGGAGGAAAAAACGAAAGTGCAAAAACGGAAAAACCCTGAGTCCTTAAGGGGTTAAATAGCTTAGGCCTTATTGTATATTTAGTTTTTGCTATTACTTCTGCAGGCACTCTGATGACTCCAAAACGTGAGTAGTCGATTTATCCATTCCTGCTGCACTGTTTGAGCACCTTGTTCAGCCATTGTTGTGACCTGTTGACGGTGAAGGGGCATCTAAAAATTGCAGTGACAGCAAGACTACAAATCCAAAGACTGGCCGTATATGCTGGGAGTTGTAGTTTTGCACACTGACTTTAATAAAACATTGCTATAGGCCAGTGTTTCCCAACCAGGGTGCCTCCAGCTGTTGCAAAACTACAACTCCCAGCATGCCCGGACAGCCAACGGCTGTCCGGGCATGCTGGGAGTTGTAGTTTTGCAATAAGTGAAGGAACCCTGGTTGGAAAACGCTGCTATATGCCATCGCTACTGCATCGCACGCTTTCAGAATCGACTATAGTACATTTAGCCAATGGCAGAAAACCTGCCATACTACATAGACTACCTGCCTGTTCAGTTTCGTTTTCCCAGGTATGACATATCAACTCATACTGCACATTGGGTATAAGATAGCAATGTAAAAATGACAGCTCAATTCAGCCTATAGAGAAATATAATACTATGACACATATATATATATATATATATATATATATATATATATATATAATGACAAACCTATATATTTATGTTATTGGATGTACATCCCATAATCGCCTCCCCACATAGCCCTCTATGACTTGGTCAGGAGTCATGTGGGTCAGGTGTTGTATAAAGGTCTGCAGCTGTCCCCTGATGCCAGATTATCAGGATTTCTGGATTATCAGGCACCATCCTAACATGACAGATTCCAGCAGAGGAGGCCTGCGGCTTCTCTAGACACCTGTACACACACACACGACGCTACCGTCCTCCCCCGCTCCTCATAGACATCTGTTATCGGGCAGGACACCGGCTCCGTCCTTAGCAGATACATCCCACAAGCACACACCGTACCCGGGTCGCCGCTCACCAGTCTGTCAGGATCCGCCGCTCGCTGCTCAAACGGCCCCGCCGTGACTCTCCGGGCTGACTCAGTGACGGCGGCCAGCTGACATGCCCGGCCGAGGTGGTCTGTTGTGTGAGGCGGGAGTGGATAGACTCGCTGGATGTACACGGCCCCTCCCTGTCAGTTTCGTTTCCAGTTACTGCGGATTCTCTTCACTTTCGCCTTCCCGGTCCCTCTTCCTCGTTCTCGTCTGGCTCCGCCCACTGCCCTCCCCTAACACGTGCCCGTCACCCGGCCCCGCGCCCGAGCTGCCCCATCGTCTCTTCAGAGGGGGGAGGTTGGAATACTAGAAATGGGTAGAAAACACCCTCTACAACCCTAAACGCAACTTAAGGCTAGGCTCACAAGTCCTGTCTGTATGTTCCATTAGTGTTTTGGTTCTACTCCTGGTTTTGGCTACATGATGCCTCATGATGTTCATCCCTAAGATGAAGTCAGCTGCCCCTTCATCCCTAATACTGGTGACAATTACACCCTGCCTTTATAAAACATGTTCTCCCACCTGCACCGTGGGCTCCCAGTAGCCATGCCTTGGTACTGGTTTCCCGTTCACTGCGATTACTCTAAACTCCACCTCCTTAGGCTCACACAACCTTTCTGGACCCCAATACTTATAGAAAACTCCCTGAGGAATAGTGGACATCTGAGACCCAGTATCTATTAGAGCTTGCAACCGGATACCTTCAACTATCACCTGTACATAAGGACAAGGAGCAACATACATAGACAGTCCTTTCTTGGTGTCGGTTGGTTCTGGACCTTCAACATCTACTCCTGGGGTGTGGTCCTCGACCCCAGGGGACGCCCGTTTAAAGCCCAGCATTGGCTCTTCCAATGTCCATTCTTGTTACAATAACTACAAACAGGTCTCTGACTTCCAGGTGGTCTCACAGGAGGGGTATCAGGTGGATTGGCAGGGCGGGGGGTCAGGTTTCTTAGGTGGGAGTGTCACAGGTCTAGGAGGATTGGGCCGGATGGCCATTTCTTTAAAGGCCTGGGCTAACTGTTCAATGTCCTGCTTAATGTCTTGTAAATCAGCTGTCCAAGGGCTAGGAGGAGGGGTTGTAAGAGTAGTCTGAGAAGGGACAGGGGACTGGGTCGAGGCCCCTCGGGAATTCTGCAGCGGGGACACTAGCTTCCTCTGCCTGGGGTCCTGATTCAATCACCTTAACTGCTAGTCTCTGAAAAGCTGGGAAGGCCATGTCAGGATTTTGCAGAGCTAACATCCTAAGTTGGGCCTTGTCCCATTTGTTCTGTGCCCCCTCTATGAATCGGTCCATCAGCACTCGGTTACCCTGATCGGGCGTGATTCCATCCAACTTCTGCACCGCTTCTAATGCATTCTGCAAGGCTACCGCATACGCTCTGAGAGTCTCGCCTGGTTTCTGACGTCGCTCATATAGTCTGAGGCGTACCTCAGAGGGGGGAATGGGATTCAAACACTTGAGAGAGTTTTTCGAAGATCTGTCCCACTGGTGCTTTGTCAGTCACTGGCCATGTGCAGAGCTCCTCTAAGGCAGGTCCTGGAGCTGTCCCAGGAGCAACTGTACCTGCTGATGAGGAGGAAGGGCATAGAACCCGAAGAGGCTGTAGATCTTTTCTTTAAAGTATCTTAATGTGAAAGGGTCACCGTTGTAGGTGGGGAGCACAGGATTCCCCAAGAAGACAGGTGCAGCAACAAGGGCTCCCAGCATGTAGGGAGACGCTGGAGGTGGACTAGATGGATCCTGTTCTGCCCGTGACGAAGGCCTTGCTGGAGTTGCAGGAAGACCCCGTCTTTGTAGGGTAGGCAGCTTTGGTGAGGGCGGCAGCACCCTTCTGACTCATGGTGGAGACCCTATTGGCGGGGTCACTGGAGCATCACCCTCCTGTTGCTCAGGTGGTGACAATGACACTGCAGGCTCTGACATCTTGGTATTAGGTGTGCTGGCCCTTTAAATAAATCTTGGATTCCTAGGTCCCAAGGTGATACGCAGTTGTTCTCTAATCTGGAACTTGAGTGCGTAGATTTCAAACTTGAGAGCTGTGACTTGAAACCTGAGCGCGTGGAGCTGAAATTTGAGTGCGTTGATCGGCAGCTGAAGTTGATCTATACAGGACCTCAATTTGGCGATCTGGCGTCTTAGAGTCCTGTATTGCTCCGGCTCGTTACAACTTTCAACCCACTGTCGCACTCTTTTTCGTGCGCTGAACTGTACCCTTTTTTTTTTTTGGACTCTAGCTCTAGACTCCGGCAAAATTGCCGGCGCGGCACCGAGGGCCTCGGTGGGCGGGGTTTCGGGATCAAGCGTGCGGGAAGGCCCTGCTCTTGCTTTAACTCTTTCCACTGCAACTTGGAACTCCGCTGTACTCTTCGCCTCCCCCTTACTCTACATGCGCACTCAGGGCCGGTTTGTCCCGACAAACCGCCTAGAGCACCATTTAACGGGGGTGGTATTGCCGACGGCCGGTGCCACAGCTTACTACACCCTGTAACACTGCAGCCGCACTTCTCACGGTCTCATCCTCCACCAGCACCCCCCTCCCCCGCTTCTCATGGTCTCTCCACCAGCAATACCCCCTCCGTCATCACGTGCAGTGGCGCAGGGACCGGGGTGCTCACCTCATCTGTCTGGCACGGCGCCGCTTACACCCCCCCCTTCCTTATATGTCCGATGCTTCTCACTCACTCACTTCTCACTTCTCGCACCCTTGCCCAGTCACTAGCACCCCCCCCCCCCCCCCGTTCCTCATCTGTCCGGTTCACTAGCCCACCCCCCGTTCCTCATCTGTCCGGTTCACTAGTACCCCCCCGTTCCTCATCTGTCCGGTTCACTAGCACATCCCCCCCCCTTGTTCCTTATCTGTCCGGTGGCGCTTGATAAAGGATATCACCAATGATAAAGGGGATATAAGGAGTGTATAAATATTGTATACTATTCCTCCTTCCTTCCTTCTCTAAGTGTTAACAATTTTTCTCTAGTTTCCTTATGTAAATTGCACGGCTTAAGTAATTCCCAACACAGGGTTAATAATACACAAGGGTTATTCACTAATACACTATATAACTTTAGCTAAGATATATACATATCCGTATAATATCAATGTATCTCAGTGTATACAACAATGGTAATTTCATTACATTAACATTATACTATTTACATTACAATTTAACCCAATAGAATATCTTACCCACCCACCTAATTAAACACCAATACACTCACACAAGCGCTCAATCCAGAACAGCTTTCTGTCCCTAAGGCTATAGGAGTTCGTGATAGTAATGAGAGAGTCAGTGCTTGATACAGTTACAGGGATAGAAGTGGTTAATGCAGGGTCTTGGTATAGAGCAGTGGAAAGGCTTGGTATGGGAAGGATAGGATGTGACTGTGGAAGTCAAGAGAGAGTGGAGGTTATTAAGAGATAGAAGTTGGGGGCAAAGGTATAGGTTGCAGGGAGGAAAGAGGGTGATACTTAGCAGATTATCAGCCTTGGTGCAGGAGATGAGGCAGGGCAGCAGTTTGATAATGGATCCTCACTGCCTGTTATGGTGGCTGCCTCTCAGGATCACTCCCTCCTTTTTATCCAGCTTGGTATATATAGCTAACTTTATACAATGTCCTAAGACCCTCCTATCTAGCCAGATATCCCCAGGCACCAACACAGGTTTGGTGGGCACATACCAGAGAGACAATGCCACCTGTGCTTTGGCCTCTCTATGACCTGGCCAGATATCCCAAGGCTACCATGATACGTGTATGGAACAGGTTAGGTGGGCCCATTCCAGAATGTTATACAACATCCCAAAATATGCCCCTGGTCTAATGGCCATTATATTGTGTTTTATGACATGCCCCAAGTCATGTAAGAAATATTCCTGTTTGTACAACCTTTCTATAGACATTCTTATAAAGGTCATTTATAGGGCATAGGCTGATGTGAGATAGATCGATATAAATATGATTATATGACTCTTCCCTTCACAGCGCTTCTCCATTTTTCTGTCCGGCGGCGCTTCTCCACTTATCTGTCTGGCAGCGCTCCTCCACTCACCCGGTCCTCAGCTTTCAGACACCCATCACGTGCTTGTAGTGCCCTGTGACGGTACTTCAGCGGGAGGAGGGCGGAGTTTTCTGGACGCCGACGTCCCTGGTAAGCTGCTCCTTAGGGGCTCGGGCTCTAGGTTTTTTGGGGGGGCTCTAGGTGCTGGGGGGCTTGTGCTGAGCTAAACCCCCACTCTGCAGAGGGGAGTGATGATGTAGTGGAGTGAGGTTGGTTGATGAAAGGGGGGGGGGGAGTGATGGAGTGGAGTGTAGGGATGATGGAGTGGGGGGTGATGCATGGGGGTTAATGGAGTGGGGTGGGGGGGGGTAATGGGGTGGGGGGTGATGGAGTGGGGGGTGATGGAGTGGAATGGGGGTGTGATGGAGTGGGGTGGGATGGGGTGATGGAGTGGGTGGTTGTTTTTTGTTTTTTTATGTATGAAATGTATGATGTTGGGGGTGCAGCGGCGGGTGTATGCTGTAGCATAGCAGCCGGGGTGTAGGCTGTACCAGGTGACACCAGGCTGATGGGGGTGACACCATGACGCCCCCCCCCCCCCCTCAGCTCCTCAGATAGCTCCATTCGCCAGCCACCAACATCCCCCAAACTCTCCCGCCGCCGGACCTCTCACGTAGCTGGGTCTGCTATCACCCTCCTACCCCCCTGTCTACGTGTAGCCGTGTCCGCTCTGCTACCAATCCCCCATGGCACCCTCATCATCCACCAGCAACACGCCCCTCCTCAGGAGTAGCACCCCCATCAGCAGATCCTGCTGGTGGATGATGGGGGTGCTACTGCTAGGAGGACCCCCATCAAACACACCATGATGCATCAGCTAATGGATAATGAGGGGTGCTACTGTGTGTGTGGGGGGGGGGGTTGCTGGTGGATGATGGATGGTGCTGCCGATGGATGATGGGCAGGCTACTACCGAGGTGGCAGTAACACCCTCATCATCCATCGGCAGCACTCCCTTCCTGGCAGTAGCACCCCCATCATCCACCAGTAACACCCCACCCCTATCACAGTAGCACCCTCATCATCCTTCGGCAGCAATATCTTCCTGGCAGGAGCACCCCCATCATCCAGCATCATATACCAGGGCACAGTGGCATAATTAATTCTGGGGGCACAGTGGTGTAATTAATTCTGGCGGCACAATGGTATAATTAATTCTGGGGCACAGTGACCTCATTAATTCTGGGGCACAGTGGCATAATTAATTCTGGGGGCACAACGGCATCATCTGGGGGGACAGTGGCATCATTTATTCTGGGGGGACAGCGGCATCATTTATCCTGGGGGCACAGCGGCATAATTAATTCTGAGGGCACAGCGGCATAATTTATTCTGGGGGCACATGACGTCAATAATTCTGGGGAACAGTGGTATAATTAATTCTGGGGGCACAGCGGCATAATTTATTCTGGGGCACGTGATGTCAATAATTCTGGGGAACAGTGATATAATTAATTCTGGGGGCACAGCGGCATAATTTATTCTGGGGGCACATGACATCACTAATTCTGGGGAACAGTGGTATCATTAATATTGGGGGCAGAGTGGTATCATTCATTCTGGGGGAACAGTGACATTATTCATTCTCGGGGGCACAGCGGCATAATTAATTCTGGGGCACATTGGCATCATTAATTCTGGGGCACAGTGGCCGCATTAATTCTGGAGGGCATCATAAAATCTGCACTGAAAAACAAGGTTATATACAAAGGGCACAGTGTGCGGTAGTATATTCAAATGTTGCAGTGTTATATTTAGAGGGCACAGTGTGTGGAAGTATTATAATCACAGGGCCCAGTGTGTGGCAGTACTATATTCAGGAGAGCACAGTGTGTGGCAGTATTATGTTCAGAGAGCACAGTGTGTGGTAGTATTATATTTAGAGTGCGCAGTGTGTGGCAGTATTATGTTCAGAGGGTACAGTGTGTGGTAGTGTTATATTCAGAGAGCGCAGTGTGTGGTAGTATTATATTCAGAGTGTGCAGTGTGTGGCAGTATTATATTCAGAGTGTGCAGTGTGTGGCAGTATTATATTCAGAGGGTATAGTGTGTGGCAGTGTTATATTCAGAGAGCGCAGTGTGTTGTAGTATTATATTCAGAGAGCGCAGTGTGTGGTAGTTTTATATTCAGAGTGTGCAGTGTGTGGCAGTATTATATTCAGAGTGTGCAGTGTGTGGTAGTATTATATTCGGAGAGCGCAGTGTGTGGCAGTATTATATTCAGAGAGCACAGTGTGTGGTAGTATTATATTCAGAGAGTGCAGTGTGTGGCAGTATTATATTCAGAGGGTACAGTGTGTCATAGTATTATATTTAGAGGATGCACTGCGTTTATTCTGGGGGCACATGACATCAATAATTCTGGGGAACAGTGGTATCATTAATATTGGAGGCAGAGTGGTATCATTCAATCTGGGGAAACAGTGGCATTATTAATTCTGGGGCACATTGGCATAATTAATTCTGGGGCTCAGTGGCACTATTAATTCTGGAGCACAGTGGCATCATAAAATCTGCACTGAAAAACAAGGTTATATACAAAGGGCACAGTGTGTGGTAGTATATTGAAATGGCGCAGTATTATATTTAGAGGGCACAGTGTGTGGAAGTATTATAATCACAGGGCCCAGTGTGTGGCAGTACTATATTCAGGAGAGCACAGTGTGTGGCAGTATTATATTCAGAGAGCGTAGTGTGTGGCAGTATTATATTCAGAGAGCGCAGTGTGTGGCAGTATTATATTCAGAGAGCACAGTGTGTGGCAGTATTATGTTCAGAGAGCACAGTGTGTGGTAGTATTATATTCAGAGTGCGCAGTGTGTGGCAGTATTATGTTCAGAGGGTACAGTGTGTGGTAGTGTTATATTCAGAGAGCGCAGTGTGTGGTAGTATTATATTCAGAGTGTGCAGTGTGTGGCAGTATTATATTCAGAGTCTGCAGTGTGTGGCAGTATTATGTTCAGAGGGTATAGTGTGTGGCAGTGTTATATTCAGAGAGCGCAGTGTGTGGTAGTATTATATTCAGAGAGCACAGTGTGTGGTAGTATTATATTCAGAGTGTGCAGTGTGTGGCGGTATTATATTCAGAGTGTGCAGTGTGTGGTAGTATTATATTCAGAGAGTGCAGTGTGTGGCAGTATTATATTCAGAGGGTACAGTGTGTGGCAGTATTATATTCAGAGGGTATAGTGTGTGGCAGTGTTATATTCAGAGAGCGCAGTGTGTTGTAGTATTATATTCAGAGAGCGCAGTGTGTGGTAGTTTTATATTCAGAGTGTGCAGTGTGTGGCAGTATTATATTCAGAGTGTGCAGTGTGTGGTAGTATTATATTCGGAGAGCGCAGTGTGTGGCAGTATTATATTCAGAGAGCACAGTGTGTGGTAGTATTATATTCAGAGAGTGCAGTGTGTGGCAGTATTATATTCAGAGGGTACAGTGTGTCATAGTATTATATTTAGAGGATGCACTGCGTTTATTCTGGGGGCACATGACATCAATAATTCTGGGGAACAGTGGTATCATTAATATTGGAGGCAGAGTGGTATCATTCAATCTGGGGAAACAGTGGCATTATTAATTCTGGGGCACATTGGCATAATTAATTCTGGGGCTCAGTGGCACTATTAATTCTGGAGCACAGTGGCATCATAAAATCTGCACTGAAAAACAAGGTTATATACAAAGGGCACAGTGTGTGGTAGTATATTGAAATGGCGCAGTATTATATTTAGAGGGCACAGTGTGTGGAAGTATTATAATCACAGGGCCCAGTGTGTGGCAGTACTATATTCAGGAGAGCACAGTGTGTGGCAGTATTATATTCAGAGAGCGTAGTGTGTGGCAGTATTATATTCAGAGAGCGCAGTGTGTGGCAGTATTATATTCAGAGAGCACAGTGTGTGGCAGTATTATGTTCAGAGAGCACAGTGTGTGGTAGTATTATATTCAGAGTGCGCAGTGTGTGGCAGTATTATGTTCAGAGGGTACAGTGTGTGGTAGTGTTATATTCAGAGAGCGCAGTGTGTGGTAGTATTATATTCAGAGTGTGCAGTGTGTGGCAGTATTATATTCAGAGTCTGCAGTGTGTGGCAGTATTATGTTCAGAGGGTATAGTGTGTGGCAGTGTTATATTCAGAGAGCGCAGTGTGTGGTAGTATTATATTCAGAGAGCACAGTGTGTGGTAGTATTATATTCAGAGTGTGCAGTGTGTGGCGGTATTATATTCAGAGTGTGCAGTGTGTGGTAGTATTATATTCAGAGAGTGCAGTGTGTGGCAGTATTATATTCAGAGGGTACAGTGTGTCATAGTATTATATTTAGAGGATGCACTGCATTTATTCTGGGGGCACATGACATCAATAATTCTGGGGAACAGTGGTATCATTAATATTGGGGGCAGAGTGGTATCATTTATTCTGGGGAAACAGTGGCATTATTAATCCTGGGGGCACAGTGGCATAATTAATTCTGGGGCACATTGGCATCATTAATTCTGGGGCACAGTGGCACCATTAATTCTGGGGCACAGTGGCATCATAAAATCTGCACTGAAAAACAAGGTTATATACAAAGGGCGCAGTATGTGGTAGTATATTCAAATGGCGCAGTATTATATTTAGAGGGCACAGTGTTTGGAAGTATTATAATCACAGGGCCCAGTGTGTGGCAGTACTATATTCAGGAGAGCACAGTGTGTGGCAGTATTATATTCAGAGAGCGCAGTGTGTGGCAGTATTATATTCAGAGAGCACAGTGTGTGGCAGTATTATATTCAGAGAGCACAGTGTGTGGCAGTATTATGTTCAGAGAACACAGTGTGTGGTAGTATTATATTCAGAGTGCGCAGTGTGTGGCAGTATTCGGTTCAGAGGGTACAGTGTGTGGCAGTGTTATATTCAGAGAGCGCAGTGTGTGGTAGTATTATATTCAGAGAGCGCAGTGTGTGGTAGTAATATATTCAGAGTGTGCAGTGTGTGGTAGTATTATATTCAGAGCGTGCAGTGTGTGGCAGTATTATATTCAGAGGGTACAGTGTGTCATAGTATTATATTTAGAGGATGCACTGCGTGTTAGTATTATATTCATGGGCATACTGTCTGGCATGGTTATAATAATTATTGTTTTCA
The DNA here is from genome assembly GCF_029499605.1 of Hyla sarda. Classification (NCBI taxonomy): domain Eukaryota; kingdom Metazoa; phylum Chordata; class Amphibia; order Anura; family Hylidae; genus Hyla; species Hyla sarda. Next base: position 320,804,723 of record NC_079189.1, read on the forward strand.
TATAGAGGATCAGAATTGACATAGTGAGGAGCCGTCTGGGCATCAACTTCTGCAGAGAGAAGATTTAGCTGGACCTGGTGGTATGTACCAGCTGAATTATATAAAGAAAGACTATAGAGAAGATGTCACCTGTATTCACAGCTATGCAGTTATGATGTGTGAAACTACAACTTCCAGCAGAACCTTATTACTGCTTAGGTCATACTGGGAGCTGTAGTTTTAAATGGTAAAAACTTCTCTAGCATTCACCATTCTTGGCAATTGGTATATTTAATTATTATACTGAAAATAAGTTTCTGAAACGTGCTACTCCACTGGCGTCCATCACAACAGGCTAAAAAAATTACTAATGCAGAGGTGGGGGTGGGGGGAGTCATCTGCGGGTGACACCATTTTCTACTGCACCGGGTGACACCAACCCTAGCAGCGCCATTGTTCACATGCCAGTGTAACAGGCAAGTCGCGCGGCAAGTTGCGTGGGCGGGGACAGGCAAGTCGCGCGGCAAGCTCTGGAGCTGTGACAGGCACTCGGGTACCGACATAGGGAGGGGGCGCAGGCGCAGAGAGCTCCCTCTCATATCAGGTAAGATAAACAGTAATACTGCACCTGTCAGCTGGGTGACTGTATATCTTCCATTGTCAAGCAGCGCAATCCTCCCCCCTCAAAACCACCATGAATGTTTAAAAAAATTTTTTGTTATTTATTTTACTATTTATACTGTTTTAATATTTCATAACATGTTATTTATAATAGCAATTTTTATATTATGCTTGGAAATCTTGTCACCTGAAACATGTGCAATGCTGCAATTTTATGGTTTTCATATGAAAAACTGTTTACAATTAAAATGTTTTATTTCAACATTCTATTTTATTATTTTTATTTTTTGGTCAGAAAGCTGATTGGGGGCTGGGGAGGAGGGATTGTAATGAGACTACGGTAGAATATCCAAAATTAGCTGGTCAAGTAAAATGTTGCATGCAAAAATCCTTCAACAGGTAGATCGTCGGAAAAAGGGGCGGACCAGGGGGCAGAGCCAGTGGGCAGGGTCAAGGGGGCGGCAAAATAAGCTTTCGCCTAGGGTGGCAAAAATCCTTGCACCGGCCCTGTGCGCACTTCCTCCACACAGCACCGTGCGCGCAGCCCCGTACACCAGAGTATAATCCACAGTACATGAATAAAGTCTGTTATATTGGGGAGAGTTCACTTTCTCTAGTGGCAACCGCAGCAGGCACACACCCGAATCCTGTTTGTGAGACGCCAAAAAGGCTTTGTTGTATGCCTCGGGGGTATGTAGGGTAGTTGGGGTGTTGCTGTTCTGGATAATAAAGGGCGCTGTTAACCCTTGTCACTCGTGACGCCAGGGTGAGGGTTAAATACTGTAACGGTGCTGGGCCTATCCCCACCTTTCCCAAGAGCGATAGGTGAGTGAGTAATAAATGGCTTGTCCACAACCACTGTTTAAAGGGGTACTCCGGTAGTCAATGTGTTTTTCCATTTTTGCCTTACCCTATTTGTTTTGTTTCATTTCTATTCTTGTTGTTTAGCCTACTCTATTTCCGTTCTTTGTTGTCTTTTTATCCCCCACTTTGTTTTCCTATCTTTGCTTCTATTTCCTGTTTCTTACTGTGCTGAAAACTACAAATCCCAGCATGCCACATGCCTTGCTGGTTTGGGGCGGCTCCTTTTTTGTTTGTTTGTTTGTTCCGCCCTTTACCCACCCTACTATTTTCCTGGGTCAGCCCCCTTATACACAGCACACTAATATAATCAGCCCTGGTTGGGATACACTGTCATACACACAAAAGGGACTACAACTCCCAGCATGTGTCATTCAGGAGTCTTCAGTCTGTGGTATGACATCAGCATGCTGCATCTGTAGTCTCCTGGGGTTTGTAGTTCACCACACCTCTGTAGTGCATACACCAGTGTTTCCCAACCAGGGTGCCTTCAGGTGTTGCAAAACTACAACTCCCAGTTCACATATAGAGATCATTCCCAGTATGAGATTTATTCCCCTGCAGTCCGTACATCCCCAGCCCCTGCACCTTCTCATCCTCCCCTTCAGATAACACTTATCTTCTCTGTGAGGTCCTTCTCCTGTGCAGACCTGCATCCTTAGAGTACAGAGCGGGGGGGGGGGGGGGGGACGTGTGGAGCTGTGTACTCAGCTAGATGAGATGAGGGGGCATGGCTTATTTTTCTCATGCAGACAGAGAAAGAAAAAAAAAAAAGCTGTGACATCTTGTCCACAACAGACTCAGAACTGTGGACAACAGTAAAAGAAAACCCTCTGAACTACAGATCTTCCTGCCCAACAAACAGGTAAGAAAAACACACACATGCTGCCAAAACATATAACACATGTATATTGCAAAAAAACTAAACTTACAAAGAAGATGACATATAGTCAAAAGAATTAACCACCGGAGTACTCCTTTAACTGAAAACTTGCAGGAACTTTTACTGAAGACTTTCGGTAGCAGGCAATATCAATAACAGTCCAGATAACAAAGTCTATTTGTAGTTGAGCAGCGATTGACAGTTGGTTGGGATCAGATAAGCTCAGTTTAGCTTTAGGAAGATTCTGTTGCATAGATCCGCTGGATTTAGCGGTGCGTTTAGGTCCAGTGATCTTGCGGAGAGTAGCGGGGAATTATAGATATATAACCGCTGTGGTATAGGCCAAGGCCACAAGGCTTTGGCCTAGTAAATGTACTTGTAAGTTGCGGAGGTCCTACCTCGTTCAGTGACAGCAACCCAAGAGAACGATCAATGGCCGCAGCTCCCTTATATGGGCAGGGGCTGGCCGTTTTGGATTGGTCCATAACAACTGTCACTCACCGTTACACGACATTATGGGTGAAAACGTGACTTAAGAACCACCTAAGGTCCTTCAACATACCATAGAGTTCTGAGTAATGGGTCACATGACCTAAGGTCCTGCGACGCCAAACAAGTGAGTAATGAAATATACATATTTACAATGACAATATTTATAAATATTAACTTACTAAGGGGTGACTAGGGGCTAACTAGGGAAGCGGACCCCCACAGTCCGAGGGACTCTGACTTTGGGGACCCCCCCACCAAGGCACAGTATGAAATACCACAATAGCATTTATTGGATTCGCGTGATGGAGCGCGTGTTCCTGTGCTTAGGTACCTGCTTTTTACTTCCTTGTGATGTATGATGTGTTATCTTGTTTTATACTCAATAAAAAAAAAAAAAAAAAGAAGGTCCTGAAGAGAAGTTTCTACTTCAGGGATGGACATTTCAGTTTTTGAAGCATAAACTTACAAAGGGTATTATGAGAAAGAGTATTATGTGTTATTATGTATCACACCAGTAGCAACAAATGGCCACATCTGCTAGCCAAATTAAGTGTAATAAACATCATCCAGGATATCACTGCAGATTCCGTCCTACACTAGAACCTAAGAAACACACAACAACTATTTTAAAACATGGACCCGCTACCTCTTGACAAAGCCACAGCTGTGGTGGAACATGCTAAGGGGGGCGGTGTACAGCATTTTAAAATAGTTGTTGTGTGTTATCTTAGGTTCTAGTGTCAGACAGAATCTGCAGTGATGTCCTGACTGATGTTTATTACACTAAATTTGGCTAGCAGCTGCGGCCATTTGTTGCTAATAGTATAATGCATAATAACACATTGGACACACACCAGTTAACCTGTGTGTAATTTTCAAGTAAAGGATTCTGTGTAGTAGACCACTTTCTGAGACATATATTTTCTGGTGGTCTGAATGCTGGAAACATGACCCAGGTACAGTAATGAAATGCATGAATACGGCTGTGCTGGAATTTTTTTTATAACCAAAAGACACACACATAAAGGATGAGCATTCCTGATTAGTCATGGTGCATTGCCTAAAGCAAAATAATATTCACAGACCTCCCCTACTGTGTTTACAGACAATCCCCATAACCCCAATTGTTATAATAAGAAGCTCACTGCATTCTGAGACACAAGAAGGAACATATACCTGCAATGTAAGGGCCTGCTAAATTTTCATATAAAAACCATGGACACGATGTGTATCCCTAACACACAACGAGACTATAAGATTCCTGAGACATTCACTTGCTCTACATCTAATGTGGTCTACCTGATTCTTTGCACCAAATGTCCAGCTGGGGGTCTTTATTTTTTTTTTTTTTTAAAAGGGTCCAATGCAGAGCCATGTGATTCCAACTCTTTATTATGGTAAAGTCCAACATAACAAATCAGGTATGATCAAGAAAAGTCATGACTTCTCTTGGTCTTACCTGATTAGTGATGTTGGATTTTATCACAATAAAGAGTTCAGATCGCATGGCTCTGTGTGAACCCTTTCTTTCTGTTTATAGGACTGAATCTATGACACGGTTTTATGGCGCAGTACAACATGTAAGGAATTTGGTCCAGAGATAGGGGGGCATCAGGTCTCTGGGACTTAACATCCATTAAGAGACAATAAAACTCTCACTCTCCTGTTTGCTTTTCTGTGAACTTGGGAATTATTTATTTTACAAACTCAGTAGACTAGATGGGACAATTGGTTCTTATCTGCCCACACATTCTTTGGGGGAGATTTATCAAAGCTGTCTATGTCCCGCATCAATATAGACCAAACTACAGAGGGTTGGGCTGGTCTATTGTGCGCCTAATTTATCAAAAGCTGCACGTCTCTTGATAAATTCTTCGCAAGGACTTCATGATCTATGCTTTAGACTGTATTTAAACCTGCTCCAGTATGGTCTGACATTTCGGTGTACTGTCAGCTGATGCGCCTTGTCGCCGAAAAGTCGCTTTTGATAGATTTAGCACCAATGCATTTTTTCATCTAAAATAGACTAGAATGCATCATGTTCTAAAAATCCTCTAAAGCAAAAGTCGCAAAAAAGTCACACATATTTAGAACTTTCTGTGCGACAAATTTAGATGGGAAAAGCCAGTCTAAATCCTTTGATAAATCTCCCCCTTTGTTTCTATGTGGGAGATTTATCAAAACCTGTCCAGAGGAAAAGCTGCTGAGTTGCCCATATCAACCAATCAGATCACTTCTTTCCCTTTTGAAAAGACCTTTTTAAAAGTTAAAGAAGCTATCTGATTGGTTGCTATGGGCAACTCAGCAACTTTTCCTCTACACAGGTTTTGATGAATCTCCCCCTATATGTTTTTTAATGCCTGCTCTGATAGGTTATGTACATACATGTGTGCTTCTTCAGATAATATACCATTCCAGATGAAGAATCTTAAGTAGGTTTGAAACCATGTAAGGCTGGGTTCACACTACGTTTTCCCCCATACGGGAGCGCATACGGAAGGGGGGAGCTAAAAGCTCGCGCTCCCGTATGTCACCGTATGCGCTCCCGTATGTCATTCATTTCAATGAGCCGGCCGGAGTGAAACGTTCGGTCCGGTCAGCTCATTTTTGCGCCGTATGCGCTTTTACAATCGGTTGTAAAAGCGCATACGGCGCAAAAATGAGCCGACCGGACCGAACGTTTCACTCCGGTCGGCTCATTGAAATGAATGACATACGGGAGCGCATACGGTGACATACGGGAGCGCGAGCTTTTAGCTCCCCCCTGCCGTATGCGCTCCCGTATGGGGGAAACGTAGTGTGAACCCAGCCTAACATCATTTTATTTTATTTGAGGAATAAACTTTTTAAGAGCTGAACCACAACAAAAAACGTACCAAGAAACATGCCAAAAAAGGGACATGCAATAAAAAAAACTGAATTCTGAGGTTGGTTTTGAAAGCAGTTTATGAAGGAGGATTTTTTGAAATGTCTTTGAATCATGTGATCATACCCATACAGAGCTATTTTAACACAGGGCAGGTACACAGCAGATTGTTTTTAGAATTTCAAACTGGTAAATCTGCAGCATAACCAAATATTAATCTGTAGCAGCAAATGCGCACCAAATCGTCAATTTCAGTGAAGTGGAAATAGGTGCGGACATTTAAAAAAATAAATAAGTAAATGTGTTTCTGTGGACAAATTCACAACACTGAAGATTTATTACAGATTCTTACTTCCCCAATGAGACAACGTAAGGCTAAGTTTCCACTTGGTTTTCTTCTGGCAGTTTTTGGATATCTGCCACTGCAGTTTTTGAGCCAAAGCCAGAAATGTATTCAAAAGGAACAGGACATATAAAGGAAGGACTTACACATCTTCTCACTTATGGATCCACTTCTGACTTTGGCTCAAAAACTGCAGTGGCAGATATCCAAAAACTGCCAGAAAAAAAACCAAGTGGAAACTTAGCCTAAATCTGGTTCTCAAACAGCTTGTACTGTAATACGCTGTTGATTTTCCAGATAGAAATCCCATTTCTGTGTGAAAGTACCCCACCGTAATGTTCAATAGATATTTGTGAATGATTTATTTATTTAATCCCTTAAGGACAAAGCCCATTATGACCTTAAGGACCAGAGCATTTTTGCACATCTGACCACTGTCACTTATAGCATTAATAACTCTGGGATGAAATTTAGGATTTTTGTAAATTTGAAGCTCTCTGCTTGTAAGGCTAAGTTTCCACTTGGTTTTTTTCTGGCAGTTTTTTGAATACTGCCACTGCAGTTTTTGATCCAAAGCCAGAAGTGGATTCAAAAGGAATAGGACATATAAAGGAAGGACTTACACTTCTCCTCCCTTATGGATCCACTTCTGACTTTGGCTCAAAAACTGCAGTGGCAGATATCCAAAAACTGCCAGAAAAAACTGCTGGAGGCACAGCTACACCTCCCAGCATGCCCTTTGGCTGTCTGTGCATGCTGGGAGTTGTAGTTATGCAACAGCTGGAGGCACACTTTTTCATAGAAGAAATTTGCTGCCAGCTGTTGCATAACTACAACTCTCAGCATGCCCTTTGGCTGTCTGTGCATGCTGAAAGTTGTAGTTATGCAACAGCTGGCAGCAAATTTCTTCTATGAAAAAGTGTGCCTCCAGCTGTTTTGAAACAACTGGAGACACAGTGTGTGGAAAACACTGCCCTATAGGGACAAACTAAAATAAAATAAGTCCATAGAAAAAAAAAGCAATATTTGTGAAAAAGCCCCTCCCCTAATAAAAGCTTAAATAGCCCCTCTTCCTCCCCATTTTTTCAAAAAGAAGTAAACATAAATAAACAAACATATTTGGTATCACCACATGCATAAATGTCCAATCTATTTAAATATAAGAAACCCCATGGTCAATGACATAAACCTTGAAAAAAGAATTGCAAATTTTTGGTCACTTCATATAGCAGAAGAAAATTTGTAAAAAGTGATCAAATAGTGCCATCAAAACAAAAATGGTACTGATAAAAAACTACAGATCACGGCGCAAAAAATGGCCCTCATACATCTTCATGTATGGAAAATAAAAAGCTACAGGGGTCAGAAGAGGAAAATTTTAAACATACTAATTTTGGTGAATGTAGGTATTGTTACATTCACCGAATTACGGGGGTGGGGGATTGAAATGGCACTGGAGGGGGGGGGGGGGGGTCAGAGTGGAGATTGAAATAGCAGAGGGGGTTGGGGGGGACTGAAATGGTACGAGGCGGATTAGAGGGGGGAATTAAAATGTCCCAGGCGGATCAGAGTGGTAATTGAAATGGCTCAGGGGGGTGGGGATGGGGGGGGGGGGTCAATTAAAATGGCAGAAGGGGGTTGGGGGGTGTCAATTAAAATGACACAGGAGGATCACTGTGGGGGGGGATAAGAATTGAAATGACACAGGGCCCCAAGGTAATCTTGGCCGCGGCAATAAAAGCACAGTGAGCGGAGTGGGAGGTGGTGGCAGCGACCCCTGTGATGTGCGGAGGTGGTGGGTCGCACGAGGTCGGTCTTAGTAAAAAAATATTTTTTAAAGTCTTAATTTTTTCACCCTCCTCGTCTGCGCTGTCTGTGCACCCTAAAGCAGACACTTGGTCCACCTTATTACGGTGCCGGGCCTGCACTAAACTGTTGCCTTGAAATATGACAGGGCTCCGAAGTGAGAGAGCACCATTTGAGGCCTAAATTAGGGATTTGCATAGGGACGGACCCGGATGCAAGCGTTACACTTGCCTCTGATACCAAAAATACCCCACGACAGTGTTTCCCAAACAGGGTGCCTCCAGCTGTTTCAAAACTCTCAGCATACCTGGACAGTCAATGGCCGTCCGGCAATACTAGTATTTGTTGTTTTGCAACAGCTGGTTGCTCCGTTTTGGAAACAGTGCCCTATCAGTCGCTTTTCATTCTTATTGGGGGGGGGGGGGGGGGGGGTTAACCGTGATGGGGAGTGTGCATATGTAGCGTTTTTTACTTTTTGTTCTGTACACTGTAGCGTAGTGTTTCCAGGGTACATTCACATGGGCGGGGGTTCACAGCCATTTTCCCGTGAGGAATTTGAGCTGCAGCGGAATATTTGCTGAATCACAAACTTGCAGCGAGAAACTCACTGTAAACCCCAGCCCGTATACATTCACATGGGGGTGCAGAATACTGACACTAAATGGGAGACTTTTAAAAATATCTTAAATTCTTACTGTAAGAGGTATATATATACCTTATGGGAATGAACTGGTCTGAAATAAAAGAAAACCAATATGGATGAATAAAAATGTTAAGGGTGCAATAAATGACAACAATAAAGCATTAAAACTACTAAAACAGGACGGCAGTGAAGAAGCATTAAAAAGCTATAGAGAAAAATTAAAAATATGTATAAAAAACTGATAAAAGCCGCAAAAATAGAGACAGGTAGACTCATTGCCAAAGAGAGTAAAACTAACCCCAACATGTTCTTTAACTATATAAATAGCCAAAAGGTTAAAAATAAAAGTGTTGGCCCTTTAAAAAACGATAAAGAAGAAATTATAAACGGGGATCAGGAAAAAGCAAATATATTAAATACCTTCTCCACTGTATTCACTGAGGAAAATGAAATGTCAGATGAAATACAGCTAGATAAACTCTCCAGTACAGGTCACCTGTCTAACGCCAGGTCCAGATGGCATTCACCCCATTGTTCTAAAGGAATTAAGTAATGTAATAGACAGACCCCTATTTTTAATATTCAAGGACTCTATTGTAACATGGGCTGTTCCATAAGACTGGCGCATGGCAAATGTGGTGCCAATATTTAAAAAGGGGTCAAAAGGTGACCCCTGGAATTATAGGCCTGTTAGTTTAATCTCCGTTGTATGTAAAATGTTTGAGGATTTTGTAAGGGATGCTATTTTGGAGTATCTTTATAAAAATAAATGTATGACCCCATATCAGCATGGCTTTATGAGGGATCGGTATCAAACTAACCTGATCAGCTTTTATGAGGAGATGAGCTCCAGACTGGACCAGGGGCAATCACTGGATGTTGTACATCTGGATTTTTCCAAAGCATTTGATACGGTGCCACATAAAAGGTTGGTCCATAAAATGAGAATGCTTGGACTGGGGGAAAATGTGTGCAAGTGGGTATGTAACTTACTGGCTCAGTGATAGGAAACAGAGGGTGGCTATTTATGGTACTTATTCTAATTGGGTGACTGTTACTAGTGGGGTACCACAGGGGTCAGTCTTGGGTCCTGTTCTATTTAATATATTCATTAATGACCTTGTAGAGGGGTTGAATAATAAAGTAGCAATCTTTGAAGATGATACTAAACTCTGTAAAGCGGTAAACACAATAAAGGACAGTGCACTATTACAAATGGATCTGGATAGGTTGGAGGTTTGGGCTGGGAAGTGGCAGATGAGGTTCAACTGTACAAATCACTAGTCAGACCACACATAGAATACTGCAAAGAAGTAAAGCTGTCTGCTCTGCATCACGAACTGCAGTGCACACCTGCGCAATTGGACCCACCGGTCCCGCCCCGGCTTCACAAAAGTAATCCAAAGAAGAAAAGATGTCCAGTGCTGGAAATGCACTTAAAACTTGCTTTATTTGCTTTACAGGAGTCACAATACAGGTAAGGAACATCTGACGCATTTCGTACTCACAGGTGCTTAATCATAGACTAAATTCACATACACTACATGCAATTAAAATACCTGAGATACAGGTCACATGTATCACAATATAAGAACATTTAAAAAAAAACAGACATGGATGAACGGATTCTTATATAGACATTTTTGACAAACAGGATTTTTTGTCTTCTTCCAGTCTGAACATGAACATATCAATTCTTCTTGTAATAGGATAATTTCTTCTAGATAAAACATTTTCTTAATTTATCTGTAGGTATATAATTCTCAATATTTAATCATCAAAGGCAATTTGGAGACACTTTGCGGCGTAAAAGTTACCATTTTTTTTCCGATTATGGAAACATTTAGATTTTAATAAAATTATTTAAATGTGAGATTTCTTAATTTCGTAATGTACCCTCCATTATTACTAAATATTTTGTTGATGTCATTTATTTGATTATAATTCAATTGTTATTTTATTCATTCTCTACTTATTATGACTATATTTATTGATATGGATGTATCCATTGTATAACAATTGTTTATAGATTTTTTGCAAGCCACCATGGCGGCATATGTCCCTGGTTTTAAATTTACGAGAAGCAACTAAACTATGTTCCACATATGTAATTTCAAGTTAAAATAGCTTGTCATCAACGAGTATCCCAAAGAAAGGGGGGGTGGGGGGGCGGGGGTTGTATTATTCAATAGGTCATAATTAAATCTAGCCTCCTATTCATACCTTGCGGATGTCTGGTGCCAAGGAGAAAAATCCAATAGGTTTCCCTATTGATAAGTCTTCTCCTGACATCTCCTCCTCTTATCTCCATTTTTACTCTGTCGACACCAGAATCACGCAAGGAGTCCATAGCACCCACATATATTTCCCTAAAATGTTGGGACAACATGGAGATACCCACTTTATCTCCTTTGCTATCTGAAATGTGCCTTCTGATCCAAGTTTTTAATGTGTTTGATGTGGAACCTACATACTGTGTATCACACAGAGTGCAGGTAGCCACATAGACAAGGAGTTTTGTATTACAATTACTGTACTCCCGTATCGGATAAGTTTTACCGGTAGAGCAAGAAATTATTTCTTTTGTGGGGAACATGTATTTACAGGTAATACATCTGTTAAGGCCACATCCCCAATTACCCGTAGTTTTTAGCCAATTAGCCAAGCCCTCCATTTTTTTTTAATTTACATTCGAGGTACTAAAAAGGCTGGGAGAGACAAATGAACCTCTCTTAGACATTACTTGAATTCCACTTTTAATTACCTCTTTTATGATAGGGTCAGGATAGGGGTGTATTTCCTGATGATATTTTTGATTTGGCTGAACTTTCTTTTGTTTATTATTTTGTTTATATTGTGATGAGTGTTTTTTTAGTGTAAAACCCTCATTTTTAGTCTGCTTTTTAAATCACTGATCTCCTTCTCAAATTTTTCCTTATCGGAACAATTTCGTTTGGTTCTACACATCTCACCAAAGAGAATATTTTGTATGACATGCCTGGGATGGCAAGACGATGCCATCAAAACGGCGTTTGTGGCTGTGTTTTTCCTGTATGGAAAAAATTGTATATTTGGCCCTTTATTAGTTAAGGTAATATCCAAAGAATTAATAGACGTACAACTAAAATGTGCAGTGAATTTAAGATTAAGACTGTTCTGTTCAATATGTTGCACAAACTGAAAAAACTGTGCCTCTGTGCCCTTCCAAATTACCAATAAATCATCTATATACCTTCCTATCCAACTGATCTGATCTGAATATGGGTTCTTAGGGAAAAAAATGAACAATTGCTCCCAGTAAAAAATAAAAATATTTGCAAAGGAAGGGGAGTACTTTGCGCCCATGGATGCTCCCCTGGTGTGAAGAAAGAAATCGCCGTTGAACATGAAGTAATTGTGTTGTAACAAAAACTCTGTAGTGACAAAGATGAATTCCCTTAGACCAGGGGAGTAATAACTGTAATATTCCAAGTGATGCCTAAGGGCCATCAATCCAGCTTCCCATGGTATAGACGGGTATAAACCTACCACATCACATATGGCCCATGCCATGTCAGCTTCCCACTTCTTTTGTTGCAAGATGTTAATTACATGTTTCGTTACTTGTAGATATGTGGGGGTGATTTTTGTCAATGGCTGCAGGTAGTGATCCACCCACTCCCAAAGGCGCTCATTAAGGGACCCTATATCTTCCATGATGGGTCAGAGAGAAGGGGGAAATATCCCCTTATGTACCTTGGGGAGTGAGTGGAACACCGGTATGACAGGTGTAGTAACAAATAATGACTCCTCCAGTTTAATGTTCAGTGCTCCCAGGGCCACTCCCTTCTTTAGCACTTTCTTCAATTTAGTTTGAAAAACCTTTGTGGTATCACTCCCTAGTTTCCTGTAGATGTTCCCATCTGCTAGAATTTCTCTATTTAATTTGTTGTACAACCCTGAATCTAAAATTATAAAATTGCCCCCTTTATCTGCATTACGCACCACTATATGATCGTTATCACACAGTTCAGACAAGGCGATTCTTTCCCCTATATTCAAATTATCTGACCGGGACCCAGGGGCTATTTTTCCATGTAGCACAACTGGGTCCCTCTCCACCAATTCCTGGAATCTATCCAGGGCCTCCGATCGGGAGGCCACAGGATAGAACCCAGGATTGGTGGAGCGAAAAGAGGTTCCCAATATATCACAAATAGAATCACTTTCGCATTGTAAACCGTAAAGTTCTAATACATTCTTTTGATCATTAAAGTTCACGCAGGCAACTTCCCTGCTGTCATGTATCAAGGAGTGAGTCGTGCTGGGTTCCTGTGTATTTGGTTCTTCTTGTATGGTAAAGAAATGTCTCTGTAAAGTTAAACCCTGTGCCAACCTGTTCACATCCAAAATGGTGTTGTGGTGTCCCGGTACCGTATTGCATACCGTACCTTGTATGGTGGTCCCCAAAGTCAGAGTAACTACGTTCAGGTAGGGTCCCCCAGGTGGGACAGCCCCTAGTCGCCTCTCTTCTATTCTAATTCTATAATGTTTCTATGTACATATTTAATTATACTGTGTATATTTAATATAGTGTATAGTATACTTACCTTGTTGGCATCGCGGGACCTTCGATCCTGTGACTATGTTGATTCCTCTATGGTATGTTGGAGGACCTTTGGAGGTCCTTTGGTCACATGCTACCCATAATTCTGTGTGAAGGTGATTGACAGAAGTATTGGACCAATTAGCTCTTGTCCAGCCCCTGCCCATATAAGGGAGCTGTAGCCAATTATCGCTCTCTTGGGTTGCTGCTTTCGTGGATGCCGGACTAGCAGGACGGATCTGCGCAACTTTCAAAGACACGCTAGGCCAGAAAACCTACCAGCCTCAGCCTAAACTAACCCGTGAGTTCTAAACTAATCCCCGCTAAAGCTAGCGTGACTACTGGACTGCAACTAAATCCAGTGGAACAGTGCATATCAGTCTAAGGACTCTAAATTGCTTAAGGTCCCAACCACTGTCAATCTCCAAGAGACTTTGCATGTATAGAGACTGTTCTGATTATGAAGCTTGCATAAAATCTTCAGTAAAAGTTCCAACTGTTTTCAGTAAACTCTCCGGTTGTGGACATTCCATTATTCTCTACCTCCCTATCGCTCTTCGGAAGGGTGGCGGTAGGACAAGCATTGCAGAGGAGCCCTCACCCTGGCATCACAAATAGAAAGGGTTAATCAGACACCCTTTAGTCACCGCACAGCTACACCCCATATACCCTATTCCCCCGGGCTATCACAGTGTTAAAGAGATTAAATTTACAGGTAGGTACGAAAATCAAATCCTTGCTGAGCGGTGTGATTTGAGGTGCAGTCAATATACATGCAGATAAATTAGTAACGATGTTCACCTCTGTGTCAGCAGAGATCTCAGTGGATACCTTTTCTCGCCTATGCCGTTCCCGCCCTCCTGGTTCTGTTTCTTTTCTGTTGCTTTAGCTTTTTTTTGGAATTGCTCCCCGGTTGTTCACCCAGTCCGAATTAGGTTGTTGGGGAAATGGGCGTGTAGGTCTCTTGGCATCTTCTTCCTGAGAATTTTCCACATCTGAAAAGCTGACCCTCCTGGAAGACCTGGAGGTGGATCTAGGTCTCCGTCTTGCTTTTGAACGGGAGGTACGTAAAATAGACCTTGGCAAGTCATACTACTTTTGTTTGTTCTGATGCCACGTAAAAATTTGGTCTTGGTTGTAGTCATCCGTATCTTGGCAGAACTTAGCTATTTTAATATCCATGATGTTACTTTCTATGGCATCAATTTTGTTGAGTATGCTGACTTCCAGTCTTTTGAATTCTTTGTGGTTTTTGACTACATTCACTGCTGGGGCAACAAAGTTCTCAAAGACTGTACATGCTTTCATGGTCCTATTAGGACCTATATATTAGCCATCTTCTGTGTTGCCCTGGCCTGGTAGTACACCCACCTCTGTTTGCTGTGATTCCATAATTCTTCCAAGCTATTTCGCAGTTGGTCTTTTTGGGAGCATGGACAATCTGGAGATGTATGCTGCAAAGAATAAAGCTGTCTGCTCTGCACCAACGACCTGCAATGCACACATGCACAATCGAACCTGCCGGGCCCGCCCCGACTTCACAAAAGTAATCCAAAGAAGAAAAGATGTCCAGCGCTGGAAATGCACTTAAAACTTGCTTTATTTGCTTGACAGGAGTCACAGTACAGGTAAGGAACATCTGACGCACAGGTGCTTAATCGTAGACTAAATTCACATACACTACATGCAATTAAAATACCTGATATACACAATATAAGAACATTCAAAAAAACAGACATGGATGAACGGATTCTTATATAGACATTTTTGATTAACATGATTTTTTGTCTTCTCCCAGTCTGAACATGAGCATATCAATTCTTCTTGTCGTAGGATAATTTCTTCAAGATGAAACATTTTCTTAATTTATCTGTAGGTATACAATTCTCAATATTAAATCATCAAAGGCCATTTGGAGGCACTTTGCTGTGTTAAGATTACCATTTTTTTTACACATGTGGAAACATAGATTTTAATAAAATTATTTAAATGTGATATTTCTTAATTTCGTAATGTACCAATGTTGAAATCTCAATTAAGCATATATTTAACTAGTGCTAAACATCTAAAAATGTAAGGCCCAAGCCCCGAAGCATCAATAAGCCAAGTAGTTCCTGAAACATACAGTAGGGAGCAGGCATCAGCAGTACACCAGAGAGCTTCATAAACCCTAAGATTGAAAGATCAATGTTGAAATTTCTATTAAGCATGTATTTAGCTATTGCTAAACATCCAAAAATGTAAGGCCCAAGCCCAGAAGCATCAATAAGCCAAGTAGTTCCTGAAACACACAGTCAGGAGCAGGCATCAACAGTACACCAGAGGGTTTCATAACCCCTAAGATTGAAAGATCAATGTTGAAATTTCTATTAAGCACGTGTTTAGCTAGTGCTAAACATTCAAAAATGTAAGGCCCAAGCCCAGAAGCATCAGTAAGCCAAATAATTCCTGAAAGACACAGGAGCAATCAGGAGCAGGCATCAGCAGTACACCAGAGGGTTTCATAACCCCTTACTTTGAAAGATCAATGTTGAAATTTCTATTAAGCATGTATTTAGCTAGTGCTAAACATCTCAAAATTTAAGGCCCAAGCCCAGAAGCATCAAGAAGCCAAGTAGTTCCTGAAACACACAGTCAGGAACAGGCATCAGCAGTACACCAGAGGGTTTCAGAACCCCTAAGATTGAAAAATCAATGTTGAAATTTCTATTAAGCATGTATTTATCTAGTACTAAACATCCAAAAATGTAAGGCCCAAGCACAGAAGCATCAGTAAGCCAAGTAATTCCTGAAAGACACAGGAGCAGGCATCAGCAGTACCCATGAGGGTTTCATAACCCTTTACATTGAAAGATCAAGCTTGAAATCTCAATTAATCATTTATGTTTGCTAGTGCTACCATAAAATATTTGGAGTTAATATCCCAGTCCCAGTAGCATCAGAAAACAACATATTGGCTGAATGACACAGCCTGGAGGTGGGGAAAGCATAACGAGCCCATATAGTGTCTGAATGGTACAGCCTGAAGGTGGCTGATGCATGAGGAGACCATATAGTGACTGAAAGACGCAGTGTGGAGGTGTTGGCAGCACGAGGAGACCATATAGTGTCTGAATGGCACAGCCAGGAGTTGGCAGCAGCATGAGTAGACACTAAGATTATAAGATGAATTCTGAAATTTAAACCAAAGATTTTGGGTAGCTAGTGCTACCTACCATAACAAAATTTTTATTCCCAGACCCAGTCCCAGCAGCATCAGTAAACCATATATTGCGTGAATGGCACCGCCTGGAGTTGGCTGAAGCATGAGGAGACCATTGAAATACAAGAATTTTAAATAGAAATCTAAGATTTTGACATTTTAATTGAGGATTTTGAAATGGAACTTTTAACTCCCAAGTTTTAGTGTCCCCGGCTCCGGTGTGTGGGTACAAAGGACCTAATCTAACAAGGAGTCCCATGTCACATGGCAGCACAATGACAGAGCCTGGAGGTGGCATCAGTAGGAGGAGACCATATAGTGTCTGAATGGCACAGCCTGGAGTAGGCTGAAGTATGAGGAGACCCCAGGGCTTTACAATCCCTAAGAAAAAAAGTCGAAGTTTGAAATTCAAACTGAAGATTTTGGGTAGCTAGTGCTACTATAACAAAAAATTTTATTCAGAGGCCCAGCAACATTAGTAAACCATGTATAGGCTGAATGATACAGCCTGGAGTTGGCAGCAGCATGACGAGACCATTGAAACCTATGATTTTTTCATTTAAATTTAAGATTTTGAAATTGATATAATGGATTTAGTATTTGAAATTTCACTACTCTGCCTGACATACTTATTGCGTATATGAGGGGAGTACAATACGCTTCACTTCGCTTAAAACAGTATTTGTTTAGAACAGCAGCAGATGTGTCCTTTCACAGTATATTGACCTTTGACAGATTAAAGGGGTACTACCATGCTGACAACTTATCCCCTATCTAAAGGATAGGGCATAAGTTGCCTGATCACGCAGGGTCCCGCCGCTGGGGACCCCGCGATCTCGTACGCAGCACCCCGCTCTTATCAGGCCCCGGAGAGAACATCCGCTCTGGGTCTGATAACGGGGCCGGTGATCGTGACGTCACAGCTCCGCCTCGTGTGATGTCACACGGGGCGGAGCTGTGACGTCACGATCACCGACCCCATCATCAGACCCGGAGCAGATGTTCGCTCCGGGGCCTGATGAGAGTGGGTTGCTGCGTACGAGATCGCGGGGGTCCCCAGCGTGATCAGGCAACTTATCCCCTATCCTTTAGATAGGGGATAAGTTGTCAGCATGGTAGTACCCCTTTAATCTGTCAAAGGTCAATATACTGTGAAAGGACACACCTGCTGCTGTTCTAGACAAATACTGTTTTAAGTGAAGTGAAGCGTATTGTACTCCCCTCATATACGCAATAAGTATGTCAGGCAGAGTAGTGATATTTTCAAATACTAAATCCATTATATCAATTTCAAAATCTTAAATTTAAATGAAAAAATCATAGGTTTCAATGGTCTCGTCATGCTGCTGCCAACTCCATGCTGTATTATTCAGCCTATATATGGTTTACTAATGCTGCTGGGCCTCTGAATAAAATTTTTTGTTATAGTAGCGCTAGCTACCCAAAATCTTCAGTTTGAATTTCAAACTTCGACTTTTTTTCTTAGGGATTGTAAAGCCCTGGGGTCTCCTCATACTTCAGCCAACTCCAGGCTGTGCCATTCAGACACTATATGGTCTCCTCCTACTGATGCCACCTCTAGGCTCTGTCATTGTGCTGCCATGTGACGTCACACGGGGCGGCCCTGTCATCAGACCCGGAGCGGATGTTCGCTCCGGGGCCTGATGAGAGCGGGGTGCTGCGTGCTTGATCGCGGGGGTCCCCAGCGGCGGGACCCCGCGCGATCAGGCAACTTATCCCCTATCCTTTAGATAGGGGATAAGTTGTCAGCACGGTAGTACCCCTTTAACAGGTACAAAATAGTACACAACTTATCCACAAAGAAGCAGAAGCGGCACTCCAATATCACAGCAAGTCGTGGTTTATTCATTCATCTGTATAAGGCGACGTTTCGGCTTTATTGATAAGCCGAAACGTCGCCTTATACAGATGAGTAAATAAACCACGACTTGCTGTGATATTGGAGTGCCGCTTCTGCTTCTTTGTGGATATTACATTGGGGTAGGTCTGCCCCCAAAGCTGAGCACACAAACGGGTCTGGAATCCTGTGTCACGGTGCTTCTCCTTCCTCCCCTTTGTGTAGTACACTACTTAGATGTAGGTATGTGGTATGCACTAATGTGGGCAGAAAAATGTGCTACAGTACGCTTAAAAATACTTATTTTTACCTGTGTCCCAGATTAAAAAATTCCTTCATAATCAGAAATTGTCAGAATACCACCTGACATTCAAAATAATAAAATGATAGATACGTTCTCTGAAGAAAAGGATCCTTCATTAGATGACAATGAGTATTGTGTGTTCCAGTGACATTAGCTCATCGGAGGAACAGGAAAACATGATACAACTTAATTCTGCAACTGATGAACCACAACAAAGAATGAACAACTTAAAGCCTACTGGAACTGAGGAACTTCAAAATGGTAAATCTACCGCCTGGGAAAGTCAGTCAATTCCAACAGCAGGTGGTCAGTATCCAAAGTTCCCTGTTTCTGCTAGTCCTTGGCAATATTCCTTTTATTACATAGCAATAATGCTGGGAGAGTAACTCTAGGATAGCCACATGTTTCCTACAATACACAGTCAATAAATGGAGACCATATAGTGGCTGAATGACACAGCCTGGAGTTGGCAGAAGCCTGAGGAGACCATTGAAAAATAAGAATTTTAAATAGAAATCTAAGATACTGAAATTGAGGATTTGGAAATGGAACTTTTAACTCCCAAGTTTTAGTGCCTTGGGGTGTGGGTACAAAGGACATAATCTAACAAGAAGTCCCATGTCACATGGCAGCACATGTTGGCAGCAGATGAGGAGACAATAGGGCCCCGCAATCTCTAAGAATAAAAGATGAATTTTGACATTTCCATTGAAGATGTATGGTACCTAGTGCTACCATAAACATATAAAGGTAATGTCCTAGGCCCAGCAACATCACTAAACCATGCAGTTGCTGAATGACGCAGACAGAAGCAGTCAGCAGCAGGAGTGCACAAGAGCGTTTCATAAACCCTAAGATTGAAAGATCAGTGTTGAAATCTCAATTAAGCATGTATGTTAACTAGTGTTAACATCCAAAAATGTAAGGCCCAAGCCCAGCAGCATCACTATGCCAAGTAGTTCCTGAAACACACAGCCTGGAGCAGGCATCAGGATGAGTTTACAAGAGGGCTTTACAACCCCTAACATTATGTTAATGTTGAAATCTGTATAGAAGATGTATGTTAGCTAATGCTAACATAAAATTTTTTAGGCACAGGCCCAGCAGCATCACTAAACCATAAAGTTGCTGAAATACACAGCCTGGATCAGGCAGCAGCAGAAGTACACAAGAGGGCTTAATAACCCCTAACATTAAAAGGTGAATATTGAAATCTGCATAGAAAATGTATGTTAGCTAGTGCTAACATCAAATAAATTTAGGCACAGGCCCAGCAGCATCAGTAAGCCAAGTAGTTACTGAAACACACAGCCTGGATCAGGCAGCAGGATGTGTACTAGGCTTGTGCAATTTGTTTCGGACGTAATTCGTTTTTGTCCGAATAGTTCATATTTCGTACATTCGGATTGATCCGAATTAGAGATGAGTGAACTTACAGTAAATTCGATTCGTCACGAACTTCTCGACTCGGCAGTTGATGACTTATCCTGCGTAAATTAGTTCAGCCTTCAGGTGCTCCGGTGGGCTGGAAAAGGTGGATACATTCCTAGGAAAGAGTCTCCTAGGAATGCTCCGGGGAGGAGCAGGGACCCGGAGCACTCGCGGCGTTCCCCTCTCTGCAGCGCCCTGGTCAGACCCGCTGACCGGGAGCACTGCCTTGACACTGCCGGCGGGGATGCGATTCGCATAGCGGGACGCGCCCGCTCGCGAATCGCATCCCAAGCTACTCACCTGTCCCGGTCCCCGGCTGTCACGTCCTGGCGCGCGGCTGTCACGTCTAACATTTAAAGGGCCAGTGCACCAATGATTGGTGCCTGGCCCAAATTAGTCTAATTAGCTTCCACCTGCTCCACATCCATTTAACCTCACTTCCCCTTCCCTGCTTTGCCGGATCTTGTTGCCCTTGTGCCTAGAGAAAGCGTTTACTGTGTTTGCCATACCAGTGTTTCCAGACCCTTGCTATCACCATTGACTACGAACCTTGCCACCTGCCCTGACCTTCTGCTACATCTGACCTCGCCTCTGTCTAGTCCTTCTGTCCCACGCCTTCTCAGCAGTCAGCGAGGTTAAGCCGCTGCCGGTGGATACGACCTGGTTGCTACCGCCGCAGCAAGACCATCCCGCTTTGCGGCGGGCTCTGGTGAATACCAGTAGCAACCTAGAACCGGTCCGCCGGTACGGTCCACGCCAATCCCTCGCTGACACAGAGGATCCACATCCAGCCTGCCGAATCCTAACACTCCTAGGACTGTATCCACCTTTTCCAGCCCACTGGAGCACCTGAAAGCTGAACTAATTTATGCAGGAAAAGTCATCAACTGCCGAGCCGAGAACGTCGTGACGAATCGAATTTACTGTAAGTTCGCTCATCTCTAATCCGAATGTACGAAATATTTACATCCGAATGAATCCGAATTCGTATCAAAAAGAATTGTACATGCCTATGATTTTGATTTAGAAGCAAGGGACCATTTAATAAAGTGTGTTTTTCCTTTTTTTTCCTCTATTTTTTACATTTTTTTAGGTAGTACTACTACTCCCAGCATGGAACAGACTGTTCCATGCTGGGAGTAGTAGTACCTGTACTAATAGACATATTGCCCCGGGTGTCAGTTGTTACACCCGATGCGATCATCCGTAATATAGTTGAGATGTGGAGCGGCTCTATACAGCGCTCGCATGTGAATAGAACAGCACTCATTCATATTTTCCACCCAGAGTGGGGATTGGCCGGATGGTTGCAGCCAATCACAGCTCTGAGGGAAATATGAATGAGTGAGTGGCCGTCCGGAGTATAGTGCAGAGATGCGAGCGTAGGAGAAAGCCGCTCCATCTCTGCAATAGACAGGATGATCACATTGGGTGTCAGTAGTGATACCCGCTGTGATCTGTTTTTACCTGCAGGTACTACTACTCCCAACATGGAGCACACTCTTCTCCATCCTGGGAGCTGTAGTACCTGCATTAATAGACAGATCGCAGTGAGTGTAACTTCTGACACCTGTTGCGATCTGTCTATTAATGTAGGTACTACAGCTCCCAGCATTAAGCAGAGTGTGCTCCATGTTGGGAGTAGTAGTACCTGCAGTTAAGGAAAGATCACAGCGGATGTGATCCTTCTGTATAATGTATAGATGCAGCCGGCGCTCTTCTATAGTCCTCTTCACTGACGTATATATACACATATTCATATATCCCACAGAGAGTTGTGATTGGCTGGAACCACCTGGCGAATCACAGCTCTCTGCGGGAAATATGAATAGTTGTATATATACGGCAATGCAGGGGACCATAGAAGAGCAGCCGGCCGCATCTATACATTATACAGGAGGATCGCAATGAACCCCGGCGATCTGTCAATTAGTACAGGCACTACTACTCCCATCATGGAACAGTGTGTTCCATGCTGGGATTAATACTACTACCTAAAAAAATGTAAAAATAAAGGGAAAAAAAAGTGAAAAACACACACAAACTACATTTTTATTGTTGTCAGCTACATTTTTAGTGCCCTGCCCACCCACATAAATTGATCCCTGTTTAAAAATTAATACAAATTTTGTTATAAAAAAGATAAATTTCATTAGATACAATGTTTTCCTTCACTACTGAATCTTTTTTATTTTAGTTTTTTAATGGTACCCTACGAAATGTTGTTAAAAATGGAATATCCATCTCCAATAACCATTAAACGAATAATGAAATCGGCCAAAAACTAAAGTAAAACTAACGACATGTATAACGAATAGATCCGAAATAACAAATTCATCCGAAAGCCGAACAGTTTCCAAATAGAACCGAAAAAAATATACAAATGCATCCCAAAACAGAATAAAACGAATTACTGTATCCCGAAGGTTTAACAGAACTGAAAATTTTTTTATCCCAAAAAAACGAAACGAATACATTTTTGGTTTTGCACATGTCTAATGTGTACATAAGAGGGCTTCACAACCCCTAACATTAAAAGATCAATGTAGAAATCTTTATTGAGCTAGTGCTACCATAAAAAAAATTGTAGGTAATATCCAAGACAGTCCCAGCGGCATCAGAGAACAATATATTGGCTGAATGACACAGCCTGGAGGTGGGGAAAGCATAAAGAGCCCATATAGTGACTGAATGGCACTGGAGGTGGTTGAAGCATGAGGATACCATATAGTGGCTGAATGGCACAGCCTGGAGGTGGCATAAGGAGTCCTGAAAGTGACCCTAATGCAAGGAATTGCTGAAAATGGGGACCAGCACCTTAATTATGTTTTGCAGTATCCATGGCAGCACAATGAGAGAGCCTGGAGGTGGTAGCATAAGCATGAGGAGACCATAGAGCAGCACAATTATAGAGCCTGGAGGTAGCAGCATCAGCATGAGGAGACCATAGAGCAGCACCATTAGAGAGCCTGGAGGTGGCAGCATCAGCATGAGGAGACCATAGAGCAGCACAATTAGAGAGCCTGGAGGTGGCAGCATCAGCATGAGGAGACCATATGGCAGCACAATGACAGAGCCTGGAGGTGGTAGCATGAGCATGAGGAGACCATATGGTGGCAAAATGACAGAGCATGGAGTTGGTTGAATTAGCATGAGGAGACCATAAAGCAGCAGAATGAGAGAGCCTGGAGGTGGCAGCATCAGCATGAGGAGACCATATTGCGGCACAATGACAGAGTCTGGAGGTGGTATCAATAGCATAAGGAGACTATTGAGCAGCACAATGACAGAGCCTGGAGGTGGCAGCAGCAGCATGAGGGCCATGCCAGCAGAGGGTTGAGTGTGAGGAACCCATCGACTGTTGACTGGGGGGTGTCGGATGTCACTTGAGATGAAGTGGATGGTCGTGCCAGGACTTCTAGCTGACACCGGGAGCTCAGATCTCTCACTGCGACTCCGGCTGCCACAAACTCCTACTCTGCTGCGACCTCTGCCTGATTAATGTAGGCCTCTGCCACTCCTGGCAATACTCTTCCTGACATACTTATTGCGTATATGAGGGGAGTACAATACGCTTCACTACACTTAAAACAGTATTTGTCTAGAAGAGCAGCAGGTGTGTACTATTGGCTGTCCTTTCACAGTATCTAGGCCCTTGACAGATCAACAAGTACAAAATAGTACACTACTTAGATGTAGGTATGCGGTATGCACTGATTAGGGCAGAAAAATGTGCTACAATACGCCTAAAAACTCTGTATTTTTTTTAAAACACTAGCCGGTGATTACTTTTGTCTGTCTTTTCAAAGTATGTAGGCCCTTGAAAGATTAACAGGTACATAATGGTACATTTCTTAGATGTAGGTATGTGGTATGCATGTATGAGGGCAAAAAAATGCGCTACATTACACTTGGAAAACGTATTTTCATGAAACTACAGCAAGTGATTACTTTTCCCTTTTTCCCTGGCCTTTCCCTGTATGTAGGCTTGTTACAGATTAACAGGTACAAAAAAGTGCACTACTTTGATGTAGGTATGTGGTATGCATGTATGAGGGCAAAAAAATGCGCTAAAGTACACTTGGATTACATATTTTCGTAAAAAACACAAGCCGGTGATTACTTTTGCCTGGACTTTCCCAGTATCTAGACTTGTTACAGATTTACAGCTACAAAATAGTACACTGCTTTCATGTAGGTATGTGGTATGCACGTATGAGGGCAGAAAAATGCGCTACAGTGCATTGGAAAACGTATTTTCGTAAAAAACACAAGCCGGGGATTACTTTTGCCTGGACTTTCCCAGTATCTAGACTTATTGTAGATTTACAGCTACAAAATTGTACACTGCTTTGATGTAGGTATGTGGTATGCACGTATAAGGGCAGAAAAATGCACTACAGTTTGCTGAAAAAACGTATTTTTGCACAACAGCAGCAGTACACAACAGTGCAGTACCACAAAAAAAAAATGTGTATTAAACCCAATTGCACTTTGTCAAGGAGTATTAAGAATGGAGTGAACTGCTGGTTATTATACTGTCTACAGACTAGTTTAAGCAGCAGAAGATTTCTTGTGGAAAAAATACACAGAATTGCACTGAAAAATCATTCATGCCTCCTCTGCTAAGGTTGATGAAGTTGAGTCAGCTTATTGAAATGTATGAGGCAACGAAAAGCTATCTGCCCCTCTCTGATAAAATGCTGAATAAAGTGACTGGGAGGGTAACGGCTGGCGTAAAAATCCTTTTCAGTGAGAACAAGCACTGCTCTCTGTCCACAACGCTGATGTGACTAGCAGTTGGAAGTGGAACGCTGAGGTATGATCAATTCAGCGTGTCTGTGTGACACACAGAGACACGCAGTCTGTCCTATCCCTCTGCAGTGTATGGCATGAAAAGAGCAGCCGCAAAATGGCTGCCGATTATATAGGACTGTGACATCACAGGGGTGAATGAATGCTGATAGGCTGCTACTGCATGTGATTCAGGGTCATCACGCCTACCTCCCTTCCCGCCTTGCCTTCTGGCCTTCCCAGCATCTCCTGCCCCATGTACTGACATGTGGATCTGCCATTTTAGGTGTCCTGAAGTCTGGAACGCTGTAAAATGGAGTTTAATGTAGCGATTCGTGCGATAGAATCGCGGCGATGTTCGCATTCATTGCGAATCGAATATTTCCTGAAATTCGCAACGAATTCGGGTTCGTCTGCTTCGATTCGCTCATCTCTAATTATAACCCTTCAAGAAACTGTGCTTCCTAAATATAATACTGCCAAACCCTGTGTACCCTGTATATTATACTGCCAAACATCATGCCCTTTAAAAATAATACTACCACACTGTGTCTTCCGTAGTTAGCACAGAGCAGCAGCATCCCATTGAAAACAAGCAAAATTCTGCTGGCGGAAGTTCGTAATATGGATGAGCCCTACTTCCCCCAGACCCCTCTACCCCCCCAGACTCCTAAGTCCTCCTCCAGATACCTGCTCCCAGAGACCCCTAAGGCTAGGTTTCACCCTTTTTTTTTTTTACTGCAAAAACACAGAAACACTGCTACTGCTTTTTCCTGTGTTATCGTAATTTTTGTGCTTTTGCCTTCTCTGGAAACTTAGCCTTAGTCCTCACCTGGTCATTAAAGGGGTAAAAACCTTTTTTCTTTTAAATCAACTGGTGGCAGAAAGTTAAACATATTTGTAAATTACTTCTATTAAAAAATCTTAATCCTTCCTGTACTTATTAGCTGCTGAATACTACAGAGGAATTTCTTTTCTTTTTGGAATGCTCTCTGATTACATCACGACCACAGTTCTCTCTGCTGATGTTATTATAATAATAATAACACTTAGTGGGATTTGAACCCAAGTCCCCAGCACTGCAAGGCAGTAGTGCTAACCACTGAGCCACCATGCTGCCCTTATTATACATATGCTATGCATGGTTACTAAAATGGACAGAGATGTCAGCAGAGAGCACTGTGCTCGTGATGTCATCAGTGTTCCAAAAAGAAAGGAATTTCCTCTGTAGCATTCAGCAGCTAATAAGTACTGGAAGGATTAAGATTTTTTAATAGAAGTAATTTACAAATATGTTTAACTTTCTGCCACCAGTTGATTTAAAAGAAAAAAGGTTTTCACCGGAGTACCCCTTTAAGTCCCCCCATTCAACACTCCTGGTCCTTCTCCACTATTCCACTTTTCTGCACCCCTTGCCCACCCCACCTTAGTCCTCTTCACACTCCTCTGCCCCTTTACCAAACCCGCACTTACCTTACCTCCCTCCCCACCCCACCTCACCCTCCCCAAACAACCTTACTTCAGCCCTCCATCCCCTCCTAGTCCTTCTCCACTACACTTTTCTTCACCAACCCCACCCCCAATCCCCCCACCCCTCAGTCACCTTTTCACACCTCTGCCTCCTTTAACTGACCCCCCCCAAAACTCCCCCACACTACCTCATCCCCCCAAACAACCTCACTTCAGCGAGCCACCAACACACACCCACCCACACCTTGCTTTGTTGTGAAGACACAGCAGTAGTGAAACTCCGGTGGCAGTGGTGAGGATCCCCTCCTGCATGGAGCACAGCTGGGGTAGGGATACTCCGGTGATGTCAGCAGTGTCGCTGCCCTAGCTCACTGTGCATGGGGCCGTGGTGGGGAGTGCACACACATTTACATCTGCACAATGATACATCCACATACACATCATACATATACACACAAACACAATCATAATCCCCCCCCCATCATCATCCTTACCTGCGGCTGCCATGAAGGGAGATCACCGCCAAGGCCTGTTGCAGATCAGGTCCCTGGTTCCAGCGTCGGAGGCACAGACTACCTATTTCCTTGCTCCCCTTCATGGCTCCCTGGGCATGCTGAGAGTAGCGGGAGGGGCTGCAATAACTTTCTTGCTGCCACTTCTTCTCCCTCTCCTGTGTCTATTGCGGCGCAGTGCTTCTATTGCAGGCTGCGCGTGGTGACGTCATCTCATCCCGTGCGGCCTGCATTAGAAGCACTGCGCAACAATAGACAAAACCTGAGAAGAAGTGGCGGAGCTGAGTGGTGATGCGTACATGCCATTTTATCGGGAGTGTGAGTTAGGTGGCTGCAAGGCCCTTGCCAGTGCGAGACCTTAGGCTAACTCACCCTAATGGTGGGGCATCCTCTGATGTCAGGGGCCCCCTTGTTTCACTGGGCACATGGGGCCCGGAGCAGGAGCTCCATGAGCTCCAATGATAATCCGGCCCTGCCACCACAGATGGGGATTCTTTACTGTAAGAGCAGTGAAACTATGGAATTCTCTGCCTGAGGAGTTGGTCATGGTTAACTCGGTAAAATAATTTAAAAGGGGTGCATTTTTGGAGAATAATAACAATACAGGTTATGGATTCTAAATCTATATAGACAGAAGGTTGATCCAGGGATCTAGTCTGATGCCATATTTGGAGTCGGGAAGGAATTTTTATCTAGTATGAGTTTTTTTTTTGCCTTCCTCTGGATCAACTCAGTAGGGACTCATTAGGGTTATAGGTTGTACTTAAAGGGGTATTCCAGGATTTTTTTTTGTTTGACTATGCTACAGGGGCTGTAAAGTTAGTGTAGTTCATAATATAATGTCTGTACCTGTGTGAGATGGTTTTCTCACAATTCTTCTGTGATTTTCACTCCAATATTTATTTTTACCAGCATACAAAATGACTGTTGATTTTTCCCAGCTTGCAATGCGGCCGAGACCTGACTCACTAGTCAGCTGATGACAGGGTGCCTGTCTGCTTCAATGGGTGGAGGGATCGCTTGGTGGGAGAGAGATCAATCTGCAACTAATGCAACAGCTGTAGGCACCCTGATTGAAAACCACAGGTCTTGTGAATGGATGCAGCTCATTTATGTTTCAATGGGTGGGGTGGCTGATGTGTGGGAGGGAGGAAAATGGAATTGTGGGATTTGTAGTAAAAAAAGAAAAGTCAAACAGGAAATACCAGTTAACAGAAAACTAGCCACAGTGTTATATAACCCCTTTAATGGACTCTGGTCTTTTTTCAACTATGAACTATGTTACTAGAACATACCGTTGTTAGGACTGCTCGGAAATGCGCCGTCTCATAGACGACAATGCATTTCCGTGTGGACTCCGCAGAAAGAATAGACATGTCGGTGGCATGCAGCGGAATGTATAATATATGAACATGGCCTAAAGAGCCACACAAATGATCCTGCGATCGTTTGTGCATCCCTGCCTCACCGATAATAGGCTCATTAAAGGGGACCTGCTTCCTGTTTTATACTGCCCTAACCAAATCATGGGCAGCATTAAACAGGTGCTTGAGCATTTTATAGAAGTCATAAAAAGTTGGGTTACCGTGTTGCTCCAGATCCCCTACCTCAACGCCAGAGGCACAAGACCTGAATTAGTGATATGTGTTTTATGTATTGTGGTCTTAGATGACCCTCCCTCCTTCTCCCTTCCCGCATCCCACCCCCCCATCCCCTTCTTCCCCCTCCTTTCCTTACCCCTATCCTCTGTGCCCCTCCAGTGAGAATTTCACGCATTATTTCTTCCCCTTTTTTGTAAACCTGCTCTGAAGACTTGCCTCCTTAGCCAGTTGTCCCACTAGGTCTATTGACCTGTATATATACTGCTCAATAAAATAAAGGGAACCTAGATCTGAATGAACTAATCGTATGAAATACTTTCGTCTTCACATGGTGGAATGTGCTGACAACAAAATCACACAAAAAAATCAATGGAAATCAAATGTATCAACCCATAGAGGTCTGGATATGGAGTCACACTCAAAATCAAAGTGGAAAACCAGACTACAGGCTGATTCAACTTTCATGTAATGTCCTTAAAACAAGTCAAAATGAGGCTAAGTAGTGTATGTTGCCTCCATCTGCCCGAATGACCTCCCTACAATGCCTGGGCATGCTCCTGATGAGGTGGCGGATAGTCTCCTGAGGGATGTCCTCTCAGGCCTGGACTAAAGCATCCGCCAACTACTGGACAGTCTGTGGGGCAACGTTGCGCTGGTGGATGGAGCGAGACATGATGTCCCAGATGTGCTCAATTGGATTCAGGTCTGGGGAATGGGCGGGCCAGTCCATAGCATCCATGCCTTCCTCTTGCAGGAACTGCTGACACACTTCAGCCACATGAGGTCTAGCATTGTCTTGCATTAGGAGGAACCCAGGGCCATGCGCACCAGCATTTGGTCTCACAAGGGGCCTGAGGATCTCATCTTTGTACCTAATGGCAGTCAGGCTACCTCTGGCAAGCACATGGAGGGCTGTGCTGCCCCCCAAAGAAATGCCACCCCACACCATTACTGACCCACTGCCAAACCGATAATGCTGGAGGATGTTGCAGGCAACAGAACATTCTTCACGGGGTCTCCAGACTATGTCACGTCTGTCACATGTGCTCAGTGTGAACCTGCATTAATCTGTGAAGAGCACAGGGTGCCAGTGGCGAATTTTCCAATCTTGGTATTCTCTGGCAAATGCCAAACGTCCTGCATGGTGTTGGGCTGTAAGCACAACCCCCACCTGTGGATGTCGGGCCCTCATACCACCCTCATGGAGTATGTTTCTGACCATTTCTGTGGAGATATGCACATTTGTGGCCTACTGGAGGTCATTTTGTAGGGCTCTAGCAATGCTCCTCCTTGCACAAAGGCGGAGGTAGCGGTCCTGCTTCTGGGTTGTTGCCCTCCTACAGCCTCCTTCACGTCTCCTGATGTACTGGCCTATCTCCTGGCAGTGCCTCCATGCTCTGGACACTACGCTGACAGACACAGCAAACCTTCTTGCCACATTCTCGCATTGATGTGCCATCCTGGATGAGCTGGACTCCCTGAGCCACTTGTGTGGATTGTAGACTCGGTGCTACTACTAGAGTGAAAGCACCACCAGCATTCAAAAGTGACCAAAACATCAGCCAGGAAGCATAGGAACTGAGAAGTGGTCTGTGGTCGCCACCTGATAGTAAATAGCTTCAAATCTTCTCATTTGTTGAACGTCCCTCTGCCACTCAACCCAACATGGGCCCTGGGGAGCAAACCATCTCCTAAGAATAATTATTCTAGCTAATCCGAAAGCCTTTATCAGAACACTGTTCTTACACTGCACCCTAAGTCCTATCCCTAGAATGGCAGTTTAAATATCAAAGCTTATCTTAGTACCCAATTTTGTTTCTGCCATCTTGTATACCCCTGTCCAAAAAGAAAGCAGTTTTGGGCAGCTCCACACCATGTGTGACAAATCCGCATCTTCCATATTACATTTCAAACATTTAGAGTCAAGTCTTTTTCCTATCTTATACAAAAACCCCGGCGTATATGGGATCCTATGTATCAGCTTTATCATAAAAGTTTTATGGTTCATGTTGAGAGATGATTGGGAAATATTTATAAACACTTGCCTCCATTCTTCCCCATCGATCTGACCTACTACTTGCTTCCATTTATCCCTACTCTTTGTAGGAAATTTTTCAACAGAAAATCTAACTAGGCCCTTTTATGAGTTACCTAATATCTTTGTTGAGGAGGACTGAAGCCCAAACATATAGTCAATTAACTCATGTCTATTTATTGCCCATCTAGGGTTGTTCTTCTCCTTCTCAAAAGCGCTTTTGATTTGTAAGTATGAAAAGTAATCGCTCTGACTAATACTAAATTCCCTATTAAATGTTTTCCACTCTTTTAACGTGCTTTCTATCACAAAATCTTTAACTCTAATAACCCCATTTCTTTCCCAGTTAACATATTCCTTTAGTTTCAACATTTCTGGAAAATTTCCATTACCCCACATTAGTGTGTAGTGCATACTACCCTTAATCCCTAATAAACGTCTCGTGAATCTCCATACTTTATTAAACATATTACAAGTGGGAATTTTTCCCCTGTGCATACATCTTCCCCCTTCAATTAACTCCAAAGTGCTATCCCCCCTAATACCTAATTTAGAAAAAAAAACTTTTAAAACATCATCTTCCTTTATCATGTATTCAATTTGTGCCGCTATATATAATACAGTTGCATATTTGGTATACCCAAACCACCACTACTCAAAGGAGGACTCAAAAATGTGTGTTTCATCCATGTTTGTTTCCCATCCCATAAAAAATCATTCATCTCACTCTGTATTTTATTAAAATGGTGTTCCCCTAACCAAACTGGTGCTGCTCTAATCACATGCAAAACCATAGGAAAAATAATTGTGTTTATCAGAGTAATTCTTTCAGCCATATTCATACGCAACTTTTTCCATATTTGAATTTTATTTCTTACTTTCTGTCTCAATGGAGTAATATTCAACTGGGCAAACTCTTCTATATTTCTCGAAATCTTAATTCCTAGGTATTCCAGGGCCTCGTTTTCCTGCAAAACATGTATCACTCCCTGGCAGCCCTGGCTATCACATGACAACATTAATAATCCTGATTTATTCCAGTTTATCTGAAAGCCAGAATATTTACCAAAATCCTTTATCAAATCGATAATACTAACAAGCTTTCTTCCTGGATCTGTGACAAACAATGCAACATCGTCTGCATAAAGCAGTATTTTCTCCTCCTCTCCCTCGACACCAAACCCATCAAACAAGCTGGAAGATCTAATCAACTGCGCGAGGGGTTAAATGAAGAGGGAGAAGAGGAATGGTGATAGAGGACATCCCTGCCTAGTTCCTCTCTGCAGCGTGGCGGCTGGACATTTCACGTTGTTTGTTTGGCCCTAGGTCACTGTTATTGTTGTACGATTATGGTGTTATTGCGGGACATGTATCAAAGATTTTACCCCTGTTTTTAAATTTTGGCGCAAAACTTTGCACAATTTTTTCATTTGCGTCTTTTTTTGCGTACATTCTGGTGGAGCATTTCCTCCAGATGTGTATGTTTCGGTGTACCTTGCAGTGACATATTTAGTATGCACAAATTTATTATCTGTGTACATTTCATTTACTCGCAGAAATCTTGCGCAATGACCATAATGCAAATATAAGCAAATATAAGCCATCTTGGACTGCACGTAGCAAGATGCTCTAAATCATCGATTTCATTTTTCAAAGAGTCTAGCGCACTCTTCACTCCCAAGGTTGAGATTTCACATTTTACTCACACCCTAGACAAACCTCACCATCTTTTTTCCTCTGTTCCCTCTGTCTCCATTGGCTCTATTACATTCTCCGACCATGCCCCTGTCATGTTCTCATTTACACTTCCCTCTTTTCCCAAACCCCACTCTGCCTGGAGACTCATTGACTCTCTTCTCCTGGATTTCCTGTACCTCCAGGAACTTAGGGATTTGATCTCCCATTTCCAACTTGATCACGAGCAGGATGATTCCTTCCCTCTAATTAAAAGGGAGGCTTTGAAATGCATCCCCCAAAATGTGCTGGTGAAACATGGGGCTCGGTTGAAAAGGGAAGCTGCGTCCAAATTATCCTCCCTCCACATCGAACTTAGTACCCTGGAATCCCTACACAAACAAACCTTACACAAACAAACCCTTAGGGACCTGATAAGAGTGAATCAAGAGTTACTGACACTACTGAATTCTCAACACATACTATAGACAACTTACCAAACGCCTTTTTTACAAATTGGGGAACAAATCGAGTAAATAGTTGGCTAGGGCACTGAGGGAGAGGAGGTCCTCGCTCTTTATCCCCTCCATTCACAACTCCTCGGGTACCCTCTCACATCTAACCCCTGACATTCTTACGGCCTTCCGTCAGTATTATTCCTCCCTCTATATCCTACCTGTGCCTCCCTCTTCTTCTGACCCCTCCTGCCCCTCTTACGTCACTACATCTCCCCCACAGCTCTCCCTGCTCTTCCTACTGATGTTATTTCCTCCTTGGAGTCCCCGTTCTCTTTGGAGGAACTGGGAATGGCTATTTCATCCCTTCGAGCCAGGAAATGCCCTGGACCAGAACTGTCCTCCGAACTGAACTGTCTATTCCACTTTTTTCTGCTTTTAGCTCAGTTTCCAATTCCTCTCCCATCCCACAGTCCTTTTTACGTGCCTTCATTACGGTGATCCCTAAAGACAGTAAAGACCCTACTCAATGTCAGATTTATTGCCCCATCTCGCTCCTCAACTCTGACACAAAACTTTTTGCTAGATTGATTGTGAATAGACCGGGCTCCTATATGGATGCCCTAATCCACCAAGATCAGGTAGGCTTCATCCGCGGATGGGAGGCTAGAGACAACACCCTTCATGCCTTTTCCACCATAAACTATGCCCGCAAGCACGATCTCCCTCTCTTTTTACTATCCATTGATGCAGATAAGGCTTTTGATCGTGTGGCTTGGGGCTTCTAAGAGGCCTCTCTATCTCAGATCAGACTGGGCACCCTAATGAAGGCACGTATTATGGCTCTTTTCTCCAACCCCCAAGCGCAATTTTGCATTAAGTGCCAGCTGTCCTTCCCATTTGACATTTGTAATGGCACAAGGCAGGGATGTCCCCTCTCCCCGCTCCTCTACATGCTGTGTATGGAACACCTTCTTCTTGCCATACGACAGCATCCAGATATTAGAGAGCTCCAGACCTCCTCGTGCCTAGTGATGAGCGGCATATGCCATATTCAAATTCGCAATATTTTGCGAATATATGGACGAATATTCGTCCTATATTCGTGACATTCACATATATGACATATTCCTGGTTATTTTCGCTTTGTGTAAATGTGCATGCGCATAGGCACACATACAGATAACTATCTAACTATCTACCTATCTATCTATATTATCTATCAATCTATCTCCTAATTCTTGGTCTATTCTTGGTCTATATAGAAGTGATAATGGGTCTATGAAATTTTTAATTTTAAATATTGTCATGTCATATTCGCGAATATCGTCACTATCTATCTACCTATCTAATTTTAGTGACGATATTCGCGAATATGAGGATATTCACAAACATATTCTCATGTTCACAAATATTTGC
This sequence comes from Hyla sarda, assembly GCF_029499605.1. Classification (NCBI taxonomy): domain Eukaryota; kingdom Metazoa; phylum Chordata; class Amphibia; order Anura; family Hylidae; genus Hyla; species Hyla sarda. Next base: position 320,838,557 of record NC_079189.1, read on the forward strand.
TCTCCAGTCTAATACAGTAAATACTATAGGAGCCTTCTTTAGACCACAAGCTGGGATCACTGTGAAGTGTTCTGTGAGAAAAAAAAATTACGAATATATGGCACTATATTCGCCATATTCATGAATATGCGAATATGCGATAATCGCAATAAATATTTGAATTGCGAATATTCGCGCTCATCACTACTCGTGCCATTTTAAATGTTCTGCTTTTTCTGATGATCTTCTGCTTTTCTTGTCTGCTCATCTCACCTCTCTCCCTTCTCTTCTTTCTACCATTCATACATTCTCATGATATATAGTAACTATAAGCTGAACCCATCCAAGAGTGAAGCCCTTCATGTTACCCTTCCTACTCGCTCAGTCCAACATTTACATGCCACATTCCCATTCAAATGATGTGACAAGTCACTCACGTATTTAGAGATTCAGGTCCCCACTGATCTTAAAGATACATTTTCCCTTAACTATCCACCCCTGCTTCAGCTCATGAAGTCAAATTTAGCCAGATGGGAGCGCAGATACTTTTCCAGGCTGGGGAGAATCAACATCTTGAAGATGAACGTCCTACCGCGTCTTCTTTACCTGTTTGCTACAATCCCAGCTATCCTTCCCTGGACCTTCTTTAAGAAACTTTCTGCGTTCCTCTCTGGCTTTGTCTGGGCCCATAAACGCCTGAGACTGGTCTGACCCAGATGGTGATCTGGGTCTCCCGCATTCCTTCTTTTACCATCTTGCTGCAGTCCTGACCAGGGTCTTTGACTGTCAATCCCCCACTCCTGTTACACAATGGATTAACCTCAAACGATGTGCCTCTACCTTTGACCCCAAGACGCTGCTGTGGCTCCCACATAGGATGCTGCGCTCCTGCCCTACCACAGATTTACCTCCAGTCCTGGTTTCAATAGCCCAGACACAACATTCTTATTATTTTCCCTGTACCTCCCTGCTTACTCCGGACGGCCCATTGTTCCCTGTGTTTGGTAAGTCGGCTTTTCCTCCTTCTTGTTCCTGGGACTCTCTAAGGATGATTTGTCCACCTTTTCTAGTTTTCTGACACCAACTACGCTAAAGACGTTGTCCAACCTGACTAATGATTCTCCTGCTACTTTCTCTCAAACATTCCAAAACACCCAACTTAGACACTTTTATACTATGGCTAAGGATATCTTGCATCTACATCGCCCCCTTTCCTGATTTGAGAGACTTTGTGTTTCGAACTGTCGGACCTACCGTAAGATAAGTGCTGTCCATGCTCTCCTTCTCGACTCCCTCCGGAACGATCCATTACCTTTTCGTGGTGGTTGGGAACAGGAACTGGATCTGGAGTTTACAGATGAGGAATGGGGGAAAGCTATCAATCTGTGCCATAAATTGTCCATTTCCTGCAAGGCCCAGGAAACTAATTATAAGATTCCGAGTTCCAGCCCTCCTATGTAAATTCTATCCTGGGGTTCCTGACACTTGCTGGAGATGTGGTGAGCCGGGTGGAATCATGTCTCATATATTATGTAAGGAGAAATGCTGTCCACTCTTCCACTGATGACCACAAATGCACACTTGTGCTATCAGACCCGCCGGTCCTGCCCCGGATTCATCACTCACCTCCAAGGAAAAAATGTCCGACACAAGGCCTGCAGATAAAACTTGCTTTATTGACGCTTGGCAGGGAGTCACAATACAGATCAGGAACGTCTGATGCATTTCGCACCGGCAGGTGCTTAATTGTAGACTAAGTACCAAATATAACATGCAGTTAAAAATAACCAAATACAAGGTCACGTGTGTCATTACATCACATTAAAACCAGACCTGGATTTTCGGATTTGTATATATTTCACATAAAGAACCGGATCACTTTCATTTTTCAAGTCTGAATACGGGCATATATAGATTAACATATTAACTTCATTATTCAAATTAGGTATATAATCATACTCCTGGACAAGTTTTCAAAGTAATACAAATATCATAGGTATCCACACTATATATCACTCAACCTTGTCCCCTTCAGGAATGTAAAACAGTTCAGATCCCTTTTGATCGCTTCTGGAATATTTACAAAGAATATGTGTATGTGTGGCTTTATTAATGTAACTTCACCATATTAATTATTTATTCTTTTATATAAATTAACCAAATCTATAGAATCTATATATTTAATTATTTCAAATTTATTGTTCTTATTGTATACTATTTTATTCTTCAAATTTATTATTTCTTTTTTCTTTTTTCTTTATTTTTCATTTTTGATATTTATTTTTTTGTTTTTTGTTACTGTTATAACATCGAGCGTGCGTATCTAAAGTGCTACCCATTTTCTTCATAGGTTTATATACATATAAATATTCCAAAAGGGATCGAACTCCTATTGATTAGTATGTCAGTTCTATGAGGAAAATGAGTAGCACTTTTTAGATACGCAAACTCGATGTTATGACAGTAACAAAAATTTTAAAATATCAAAGATGAAAAATAAACAAAAAAAAATAAATAATTGAAGAATAAAATAGAATGGTATACAATAAGAACAATAAATAATAAATTATGAAAAATATATATATTTTATAGATTTGGTTAATTTATATAAAAGAATAAATAATTAATATGGAGAAGTTACATTAAAGGACAACTGTAGTGCAAGACTTTTATATATCCGGGCCTCAAAAATAAACAAAATAAACTTTAACATACCTTCCTACGTGCCCCCATTGGTACAGCACAGGCCTCACGGTCCAGCGGTGCTAACCTCATTCAACTTCCTGGGGAAGGGGACGCTGCAGAGCCATCGGTGTATCACCGGCCTCAGCGATGTGCCGCCCCGGCCAGTGATAGGCTGAGCCCACTGTCATGTAAAAAGCCGGCCAGAGCTCCTGTGCCGGACCAACGGGGCACGTAGGAAGGTATGTTAAAGTTTATTTTGTTTATTTTTGAGGCCTGGGCACAGGAATATATAAAAGCATTGCACTACACACATACACATATTCTTTGTAAAAATTCCAGAAGCGATCAAAAGGGATCTGAACTGTTTTACACTCCTGAAGGGAACAAGGTTGAGTGATATATAGTGTGGATACCTATGATATTTGTATTATTTTGAAAACTCATCCAGGAGTGTGATTATATACCTATTTTGAATAATGAAGTTGTTACACTCCGCGTCCCCGTCTGCAGCCGTGGCCGGGATTCGCATTGCGGGACGCGCCCACATGCGAATCCTGGCCCGTCACTTACCACGTCCTGCTGCCGTATCCTCTCCTGTCTCTCAGCTCCGGTGCACGCGCACCGGAGCTCTGAAATTTAAAGGGCCAGTACGCCCATAATTAATGTTGTACCTGATGCCACATTATAAAGTACCTCCACCTCCCACACTTCCCTGCTGGATCTTCAGTGCCTATTGCCTAAGAGAAAGCGTTCCCTATTGCCTGTTTTTCCAAACCCGTGTATCCAGACCTTCCCGCTACGTTTCTTGACTACGAACCTTTGCTGCCTGCCTTGACCTTCTGCTATGTTGACTTCGCTACAGTCTCCTTTGGTACCTCGCCTTGCCCAGTTACCTGTGTGGTCGAGCCGTGTCGGGGGTAGCAACCTGGGTGTCACCTGCCGCAGCAAGCCCATCCTGCCTTGCAGCGGGCTCTGGTGAAGACCAGCAGCACCTTAGAATCCGCTCCCCGATATGGTCCGAGTCATCAGCCACACAGGTGGAGGATCCATATCCAAGCTTCGTGACAGCCTACATCCCGGTACAAGACAGAAGTTAATGTGTTAATCTATATATGCCCGTATTCAGACTTGAAAAATGAAAGTTCCTGATCTGTATTGTGACTCCTTGCTAAGCGTCAATAAAGCAAGTTTTATCTGCACATCTTGTGCCAGGCATTTTTTCCTTAGATGTCTCATATATGGCTGACATGCCCGAAATTATCTCCGTTTTGGACCCATGTCCTTGATATCATCCATCAGCTGACTTCTATTCGACTTCCTATGGAGCCGGCCCCCTTCCTATTCACTATACCCTCTGTCCAGGTGGTCTGCCCGCTTGCTTAGGTTCATGCTTTTAGCTGCCCGGTCAGTTATTCCCGGGCTATGGAAATCTACTACCTCCCCTTCGCTTGATTCCTGGCTTCAGGAACTCTCACATCTATATAGGATGGAGGAGCTACTCGCTAACTCTAGGAAGCAGTTGGAGAGACATCACCTTGTTTGGGGGCCGTGGATTAGCTTTCTATTCTCTGAAACATAAAGAACTCTCAATTTAGAGTCTAATGATTTCCAAACCGCTTGACCTTCTTGGACGTGTGCCCTTACATATGATGTCAGTCTGCCTTCTGCCGGGGGTCTCGTTCGTGCCTTTTGTTCTGCGAGGTTATTTCTGTCTCTTGCCTGTATTCCCTTTTTCCCCTATCCCTATCCTGTCCTGCTCCCCCCTCCTAGTCTCATGCCTCTTTCTTTCTGTCTCTTTCTTTTTCATCCCTCTCTTCTTTAGTCTCCCTGAAGCCCCAGCGGCTTACCTTATGAACCTCATGATGCTAATAATGCTTGCATGTTTTCCTACGTCATGATGTTTTAATTACTCTTACAATAGCCTGCATTTCTGCTGCCAATTATTTAATTTTTTGTCATGAGGTTTTCGGTTACCTTTGTGCCTTATGTACTGACGTAAGCTGCTGGTTGTTTCAATGACTTGTTTATTTGTAAACTCTAATAAACTTTACAAAAAAAAAAAATCTGTGTTAACAGGTCACTGAGGCAGGTCCCAATGGCTGCTCTCCACCATCTCTGAGTAACACATCTTTCTTTGTACACATATATGAAGAGACATGCCACTCAGGGTCGGCAGGGCAGGAAAAATGTGTTGGGTTTGTGCTCCCTGCATCTGTTTTATGCTGCTTAATGTTTGGGTAACATACAACATGTGACAGGTTCCCTTTTGACAAGCACAGGCTTATTTGATCAGTGTTTGCATTGGGAAGCCATCGGCCCATCTTATACCACCCAAAGAATAGCAATGGTTCGAGCGCAAAGCAGTAGAGCATAAATAGTTATTATCTTCACCATATGTCTACACTGTTAATATCCACAGGTCTGTCCTGAATATTTCTGATGTCAACTTCCAAAACAGAGGCCTGGATAAGTCTGCTCTGCATAACCATATTTCTGTTATCCAGGTCATCCATTTCTTTCTGTTTTCTTTGTATTATAAGTCTGGGATTGTTCAACAGAGTGTAATATAGGAGCCATCTTGTTCTAGATTTCACTGATGTTCTAGGTCCTGCAACAACAAACAAACAAAAAAAATGAATCCTTTTCTGTTTCATTAAAAAATGTATTATTATTTCATAATATATTACTTGTTGATACATTGTTATTACATAAAATGACAATGCCAGAGAACCTTTTCTATAACCTCTACACTGTGACATTCATTTGTTATTAGTGCTGTAATGGAGTATTACCATTCCTCTTGTCAAAGAAGTGCAGCTCTACAATAGCACTGACTGGATAGAGTGAAACTGTGTAAGGACACATCCGATTAATAATTCATTAAAGGAATTCTTACAACCAGTTATTAAAGGAAAATGGTCAGCCTGTTCACCCACACTAAACCCAATACACTGGGTTATAGTGTGGATAAACAGGAGTCCGACGAGAGGTCACTGGCTAAAATATGTATGTACCTTAGGTCCGGAGGTATGTCCCCTCGAAGATGCTCTGGTATATTCCAGAATTTGCAGGCTGGAGACGGGAACCCGCCAGCTTAATTTACATATTCATTCTCTATGACTCCTAGTGATGTGGAGTTGCGGGTCACGTGAGTGTTGCAAAGAGCAGAGCGCTCACGTGACCTGCAAATCACAGACAATGAATATGTAAACTAAGACGGCAGGGATCCTCCTCCAGCACGCAATTACCTCAATATAGCAGAGGATATTTAGGGGGACATATCTCCGGACCTAAGGTAAAGAAAATAATGTGTTACTCAGTACCTAATCCTGACCATGTACATCTAATTTTGTATGCCACTATCCCCTATATTTATTATAAAAATACCTATTTTCTTTTGCTCACAGTGCTAGAAATTCTCTCAGGGGAAGGAGGCGTCTCCCTCCCTTGTGGTGGTGGGAGATGATTGGGGAGTCTGCTCATGCAGCCTTGTCCATGAGTCATCTCTTGTCCATGGCACATGAACAAGCTGATGCTGCTGAAGGTTAGTGTCCCAGTCGGTATGGGGACCCCTAGTGGTGGGATTTTCAGGAGCCTTTTTCTTTATCAAATATTTTTATCAAAATTTTTTAAACAACCATATTACAAAAGGTCTTTAATTTTCATCAGTAACAACATATAAAAGTTTTTGGATCTGACAGTGCACATTTAAAGTATTCACTAATTTACAGGAGGAATAGAGGAATGGTACAATATAGAGTTGTAGGAAAATAAAATATGCTCCAGCATTGCAATTTCAAGAGAGATACAAGAATTTACTAAAACAGACAGGTCAGGAGAGTCGGTATAAACAAAAAAAACAAAAAAAGTCAAAGGGAAGCCAAGAAGCCCTTATGCACATTAGAGGATCGGCCAGTACTGCTGAAATTGGCGGGTTTGGCCAACATTTAGCTAATGTGTCTGGCAGTATAACGGAAAAGATGATAATAAAGGCTAGGTTCACACTACAGAATTATGGAGTATAATTCTGCTTAGAAGTTACAGCAGCTGGAATCTGCTTGGAATACTAGCAATGTATGTATTTCTTCTAATTTTCTGTTGAACCATGTCTGATGAAGAGGCTTATGCAGCCTTGAAGGTTTCCTATTTGTTGTTTTATAATACAAGAACAATCATGGCTTAACACAGTGGTTCCCAACCTTTTTTTGGCTTGGGGCACCCCTTGCTAAACATTTTTTTAGCAGGGCACCCCTACATAAAAATATTATAAATAATAATATTCGACACGCGTCAAAAAATGGCTAAAAACAAGCAATATACAACACATATATATCTGTTAGGGTTGGTTCACACACTTGTAGTGTACGGGTGCCGCCCTTTAATTTCACTGAGCAAAACGCTGTAATGGAGCTGGATGTGGATCCTCTAACCTGTGTGGCTGATGACTCGGACCGTATCGGGGAGCGGAGTCTAAGGTGTCGCTGGTCTTCCCCAAAGCCCACCGCAAGGCAGGATGGGCTTGCTGCGGCAGGCAACACCCAGGTCGCTACCCCCCGACACAGCTCGACCACACAGGTAGCTGGGCTAGGTGAGGTACCGAAGGATAAGGCAGTAGTGTAGTCAAACGTAGCAGAAGGTCAAGGCAGGCAGCAAAGGTGCAGAGTGTAATAACGTAGCGGAAAGTCTGGATACACGGTTAAGGCTAACAGGCAATAAGGGTCGTTTAATATCGGGCTAGGGGCACTGAAGATCCGGCAGCGAAGTGTTGGAGGTGCAGGGAATTATAATGTAGTGTCAGTTGTAACAACTAATTATGGGTGTACTGGCCATTTAAATTTCAGAGCTCCGGCGTGCATGCCCCCAAGGAGTCAGGGACGCGCGCGCTGGGGCTGAGACACAGAGGAGGAGGTGGCAGCGGAGTATGGTGAGTGACGGGCTGGGATTCGCATGCGGGCACGTCCCCCGTTGCGAATGTCAACCTCGCCTGCAGTCAGGGATTCAGGGACCATGCGGTCATGGCCAGTGCTTCCGGCCAGAGCGCAGTGTGTGACAGTACCCCCCCTTTGATCTCCCTCTCTTTTTTGAGGACAAGAACTTTTGGATAAGGTCACAGTCTAGAATGTTGTCCTGTGGCTCCCAAGACCTTTCCTCTGGGCCAAATCCTTCCCAATCCACAAGGAAAAAACGTTTTCCTCTGAAAAACTTGGAATCCAGAATTTCTTTGATGACATAGACATCGGAGGTACCAGAGATGGGAGTGGGAGTGATGTCTTTTTTTTTTTTAAATGGTTATGGGTAACAGGTTTTAAAAGATATACAAGAAAAGAATTCTGGATCTGGAGAGAGGAAGGCAGATGAAGAGAATAAGCCTCAGGGTTTAAAGGGGTTGTGCGCTGCCCTTCCTTTCGGAGCTCCGCTTTCAGTGTCCGGAAGTTCAATAATGAGCTTCAGGACGCTGCGAGCGGAGCTCCGAAAGGCAGGGCAGCACACAACACCTTTAAACATTTTTTGATCTTGTAAGGACCCAAATAGCGAGGACCCAGCTTATAACATGGTACCTTAAAGCGGATGAACTTAGAAGACAACCACACTTTGTCCCCTGGAGAGCATTCGGGAGGAGGGCGTCTATTCTTGTCCGCTTGCAATTTCATACAAGTGGCGGCATGCAGACGAGAGTAACAAGTCTGACTGTAGAGATGAACAAAGAAACTTTGTGATTCACCACTGCTGCAGGCGGCCTTATTAGTCACAAACGATACTGCATATCACCAGACGGCAAGGCAGGTAAAGGAGGGAGGGAGGCGGGGGCTCAAGTGTGGGACAGCGCGGATTCGTGCCGGACTGGCACTTCTTCAAGCCACTCTGATCTGTGTTCTAATGGAGGTTGCTCTAAATACACAGGTGAGCAACACTGCCGGAGTGAGGGTGGGGGTGGGGCAGGTACACAGACATTGGTTAGTACTAACGAAACAGCTGATGAAAGGAAAAAATTTCATTAGAACACGTCACTTATGTACAAGAAATATACACAACATGTGAATACAGAAAAAATAAAAAAAAATAGAATTCATAAGAAGACACTCAAATCGTGTCTGTCATTGAGACCAGCCGGTCCCAAGGCTCCTAACTTCATGATCCATCTGGATTCCTTTTGTAAGAGTGTGCGGTGCCTGTCTCCTCTTTGCTTCGGGGCTCTCACAACTTCTAAACCGGCAAATCTGATACACCGGCCGTTGCCCCTGTGGATCTCGTTCAAATAGGAAATAAATCTTGGGGCCTTTGCCTGTAGCTATAGAGCGAATATGCTCACGTACTCTGGTGAAAAGGCATCTCTTGATCTTCCCAATATAGAAGAGTCCACAAGGGCAAAGAAGGGCATATACTACAAATGTAGTGCGGCAAGTTATCAAATATGGGATTATTTGTTCACTATTTGTTTCGGGCTGGCTTTAGTCAGCTAGTTTTTGTGAATTTGATCATTATTTTTAGTGTTTATTTTTAATTTGTCACCTAATGTAGTATTTTTACGGTGTGCAATAATGGGTTTGGATTTGGTGATTTTTTTTAGTTCAGGGTCCATTTCCAGTATAAACCAGTTTTAAAAAATGGCATTTCTTATTGTTTGGTTTAAATTTGAGTTGGAAAAAGAAAACATAATCCGTTTATTTTCATTATTGGCTCTATTCTTGCTTTTGTTACGATTTTTATTTTTATCCAAAAGGAATGCTCGACTGATATTTTTAGTTTTATTAAATGCTTCTTCGATAATTTTCTGTGGGTAACCTCTTTCAGCAAATCTGTTTTTTAACTCCAAGGCTTGCAATTGAGAGATGTGAGATGCGGGTCATGTGAGATCCGGGTGTACAGGCTCTCCACGTCGATCGAGGCAAGACTGAAAGTATCTTGCCAAGTGAAGTCATCAAGATGGGTAAGTAACTGGTTAGTGTCTTTGATATATGATGGTGTATGGGCCAAAATAGGATTTAATAACCATTCAATGTATTTGGGTAAGGCTTCATTTGCAGAGCCGATCCCAGTGACAATGGGTCTGCCTGGGGGTCGGCTCTGCGACTTGTAAATTTTTGGTACACAATACCAGGTAGGGTAGTCTACGCACCCTTTCTTTCTCAGTATTTACTAGACTGTATTCACTGACTTGAGCACACTATCACCTGGAAAAATGTCAGTCCAAGAAGCAAGCTCCATGGATGAAGGACAGTCTAACCCTGCACCAGACTCCACCACCTATCTCAAGGCAGGAAGGACAGAGGCGGGGGAGTTCTTTACTTCTGTGAACAGCAAAGATGAACTATCTGTTTGTAGCACAAGAGCCCTAGAGCTCAAAATCTTCAACCTACTGACCGTGAGATTAGATTGTTTTGGACACTCAATTCTTTGGAATCCTATAAAGAGAGCAATCGTGCTCCACGAGGGCTCAGAGTGTACAAATTTCCTTCTCAATATCGTGACAACGTTACTTTCTTGAATGAATGGGACACAGCCCGTACCGACCATGCCAACAGATTGCTGCAAATCATACTCAATAAGAACAAATTCGAGTATGAGAATGTGTTGGGTGAACTCTGAAAAGTTAAAACAGTATATAAAACTCGAGTGTCAACTACCCAGTATGAAAATTTCAATAATTGTTTGGAGAAAAAAATGCAAGTGGTCCAAGCTGAAGTTAAAGAAAAGAAAAGAGAAGTTCATCCGCGATAAACTTGATTACAACCATGGCTCCATTTTTACCAAGAAAAATTATAGAAACAACAGAAGATTTACTAGAAATCGCAGAAGACCCATATCAGACTTCTGGACAACCGATTCTAAGTCTAGCCAATAGGACGATGCCAGAGCGAAAACCTCTACATCTTCAACCAATAGCTTGATCCCTTTAGAAAAACCAGAAGATGGAGAAGAAGCAAGAAAAGACTTTCGGAGAGGTCCATACAGTAAATGCAAATCGGTCACTTGGAGTACCAATAGAACAGTCAAACGTTGTCAACATCTCTGGGGTCCATTTATCAGATGACTGTATTTCTCTCCTTTCCAAGGGTCTCAACCTTGGCCTTGCGGAGTCCTTTGACCCCGTACAGTTCGAGGTTGACTTTTATAAAGGAGTACGTAAAATTCATCTTTATACATTTTTCAAGCATTCTACAACTACTAGTGTATCTTCTGTTGTCCCCTACTTGTGAAATCCCCATCAATATTGGTCCTCTAGGATTTAACCCCATATATACTAATGATGCAATAGACAGACAAACCATCACCGACTTATGTGAACTTACTGATGCAGCAACCATGCATTGCAATCCACTCTCGACTTAGGCTGTCTCATTCAGATGAGGTAATGCTTCTAGATTTGCTCCTCCCGTCCTCCCCAGCAGTCCATTGGACTTGTTCGAGAGAACGGTTTTGAATCTACCCCCCTGCTCCTGACAACCTATCGAGAGTGGAGCGCAAAGCTCTTCAGTGGTTATCGAACAGACCAGACCTTAAGGTGTGTAGGGCTGATAAAGGAGGGGCCACAGTCGTAATGCTTAGTACACATTACTGAGGTGGCTAGGTAATAAAACTGTGTATACACCTCTAACATCTAACCCCACAAATGCCACACTATCTCATTTACGTTCTTTATTGAACCATCACATTAACACAGGTGACATATTGAGAAAATCTGCAGAAAAACTCTTACCTGATTTTCCTAGATACCCTACCTGGTATTGTCTACCCAAAATTCACAAGTCGCAGAGCCGACCCCCCAGCAAACCCATTGTCGCTGGGATCGGCTCTGCTACTGAAGCCTTATCCAAATACACCGAATGGTTATTAAATCCTATTTTGGCCCATACACCAACATATATCAAAGACACTAACCATTTACTTACCCATTTTGATGACTTCACTTGGCAAGATACTTTCAGTCTTGCCTCGATCGACGTGGAGAGCCTGTACACCCGCATCCCACATGCCTGCACGTATGCCAACCTGTTTGTCGCTTTTTTTTTTAAAGAAAGTACATTTTTTCTGCAAATAATCCTGATGTGCAAAAATTTCCTTCGATATGTCGATGACATATTGGTCATTTGGGAGGGCCCAGAGAAAATCTTTGAAGACTTCGTACAGCACCTTAATACCTCTAATAAAGAGAATATTAAAACCTCTAACTACCGGAAAGATATTGCTAAAAATACTCTTTAACATTACACCAGTTCTCACTCTGCCCAATTCAGGAATGCCATCCCCCTACTCTCAATTTCTTAGGTTGAAGCGTAACAACTCTGATGAATCCACCTATCAATTGCAAGCCTTGGAGTTAAAAACCAGATTTGCTGAAAGAGGTTACCCACAGAAAATTATCGAAGAAGCATTTAATAAAACAAAAAATATCAGTCGAGCATCCCTTTTGGCTTAAACTCAAAATAAAAATCGTAACAAAAGCAAGAATAGAGCCAATAATGAAAATAAACGGATTATGTTTTCTTTTTCCAACTCAAATTTAAACCAAAAATAAGAAATGGCATTTTAAAAAACTGGTTTATACTGGAAATGGACCCTGATCTAAAAGAAATCACCAAATCCAAACCCATTTTTGCACACCATAAAAATACTACATTAGGTGACAAATTAAAAATGAACACTAAAACTACTGATCAAATTCATGAAAACTGGCTGACTAAAGCCAGCCCGAAAGGGAATAAACCCTGCAGGCATTGTTCATACTGTACACTCAACATTAATAGCAGGGTTACACATATCGGAGGATATGAACAAATAGTCCCATATTTGATAACTTGCCGCACTACATTTGTAGTATATGCCTTTCTTTGCCCCTGTGGACTTTTCTATATTGGGAAGACCAAGAGTACGTGAGCATATTCACTCCATAGCTACAGGCAATGGCGCCCCAAGATTTATTTCCTATTTGAACGAGATCCACAGGGGCAACGGCCGGTGTATCAGATTTACCGGTTTAGAAGTTGTGAGAGCCTCGAAGCAAGGAGACAGGCACCGCACACTCTTACAAAAGGAATCCAGATGGATCATGAAGTTAGGCGCCTTGGGACCAGCTGGTCTCAATGACAGACATGATTTCAGTGTCTTTTTATAAATTAAATTTTTTAAATTTTTCTGTATTCACATGTTATGTATATTTCTTGTAAATAGGTGACGTGTTCTAATGACGTTTTTGCTTTCATCAGCTGTTTCGTTAGTACTAACCAATGTCTGTGTACCTGCCCCACCCCCACCCTCACTCTGGCAGTGTTGCTCACCTGTGTATTTAGAGCAACCTCCATTAGAACACAGATCAGAGTGGCTTGAAGAAGTGCCAGTCCAGCACGAAACGCGCTGTCCTACACTTGACCCCCACCCCCGCCTCCCTCGCTCCTTTACCTGCCTTGCCGTCTGGTGATATGCAGTATCGTTTGTGACTAATAAAGCCGCCTGCAGCAGTGGTGAGTCGCCAAGTTTCCTTGTTCATCTCTACACTCACCTTTAATTTGGGACTGCTATGTCCCACTTGCACACCACCAATACTTCTCCCTGCAGTGGATTTAGACACATCCCAGCTTCAGTACTAATAGAGTTTGTTCACCCCTATGATAGTAGTGCCAGTCTACGCACCCTTTCTTTCTCAGAGTAACAAGTCTTTTGCCAGATAGAGACAAAATTCTGCGCTTGTTCATCGGCCATGGGAACTCTGGAGGAAGTGGATAAGATAAAGGAGGACGAGGATGAAGTCCATACACCACTAAGAACGGTAAAGATCCAGAGGATTCAGAATCCTCATGGATGTACGAAAATTCGGCCCAGGGTAGCAGATCGGCCCAGTCGTCTTGGCGAGCGGAAACAAAATGGCAGAGATAGCCTCACAAGACCTGGTTCACCCTTTCGACCTGTCCATTGGATTGAGGGTGGTAACCCAAAGAAAAATCTAATTTATCTTGAAGGCGTGAACAGAGAGCCCTCCAAAACTTAGAGACAAACTGGACTCCTCTGTCGGAGACAATATGGGAGGGCAATCCATGCAAGGGGAAGATATGGCAGAGGAAGAACTTGGCAAGCTGTAGTGCAGAGAGTTATCCCGGTAGAGGCACAAAATGAGTCATTTTATAGAATCGGTCCACAACAACCCAAATGACCGTATTTCCGCCAGAAGACCAGAAGAGGGAAGGTCAGTACTAAAGTCCATTGCAATATCGGTCCAGGGCTGCTCTGGAACTGGTAAAGGATGTAGTAGACCAGCAGGCTTGGAACGGGGGGTCTTGTCCTGGGCACAAACTGAACAAGATCGGACAAAACCAACGACATCCTGTTTTAGAGTAGACCACCAATACTGTCGGGTGATGAGCTGTATGGACTTACAAATTCCAGCATGACCGGCCAGTAGAGAAGAATGACCCCATTTCAGGACTCGGAGTCTTAAATGGGGAGGTACATAAGTCTTCCCTGGTGGCAAGTGCTGAAGACATGCTGGCGCTGCTGAGATGAGACAATCAGGGGAAATAATATGTTGAGAATGGGATTCAAGGCCTTGAACATCGGATGATCTGGACAGAGCGTCAGCACGAAGATTCTTCTCTGCAGGACGGAAGTGGATCAAGAAGTTAAATCTGGAGAAGAATAGAGACCAACGAACCTGTCGGGGGTTGAAACGATGGACAGACTGGAGATAGAGCAAGCTCTTGTGGTCGGAATAGAAAGTAAGCGGGTGTACAGAGTCTTCCAAGAAGTGACGCCATTCTTCTAAAGCCAACTTAAAAGCCAAGAGCTTGCGATCTCCGATGGTACAATTTCTCTCCACAGGTGAGATGGTTTTAGAGAAAAATCCGCAGGTTAAAGTTCTCCCCTTAGAAGACTTTAGCGTTAACACTGCACCTGCTCCAACTGAAGAAGTATCACTTCCAAGATGAATGGCTTGCTAGGATCAGGTCTAGATAGAACAGAAGCCGAAGCGAAGGCAGACTTTAGCTGTTTGAAAGCTTCTTCAGCCTCAGGAGTCCAAACTCTTGGGTTAGAAGTCTTCTTGGTAAGCAAGACGATGGGGCTACCAGAGTGGAGTAATGAGGAATAAATTGCCGATAGTAATTGGCAAAGCACTGAATTGCTTTCAAGCCCGAAGGTTGTGGCCAGTCCAGTACTGCAGACAGCTTGTTGGGATCCATTTGTAGACCTTGACTGGTAATAATATACCCCAGAAATGGATGGCTGTTTTTTTCAAAAGTACATTCCCATAGTTTAGCGTAGAGATGATTTTCATGGAGACGCTGTAACACTTGGCAGAGGTAAGAGCGATGAGACTGGATATTGGACGAGTAGATGAGTACGTCATCCAAATAAACAACAACACAGGAGTATAGGAGGTCACGAAAAATATAATTGACAAACTCCTGGAAGACTGCTGGAGCATTGCAGAATCTGAATGGCATCACTAGATACTCAAAATGTCACGAGTATTAAATGCGATCTTCCATTCGTCCCCTTCTATTATAGGAATCAAATTAAAGGCCCCACGAACCAAGGCCCTACGAAGGTCACAATCTCAGCAGAGATCCCGCCAGTAGTTGGAGCTGCAACTATACTGAAGAAGGACTTCAGCCACGGACTTTATGGGTGAGGGGTACATAGTACCAAGATAGCAAGATAGCAGCCTTTTTCTCCCCAGCTCTACAGCAAAGACTGCGGACAAACGTCTGACAGCACAGATTCATACTACAAGTACAGGCGCATAGTGCCGGCAGACTCTGTCTTTTCATATTGGGACTTTGCTTTTACCTACTTACAGGAACCCCAGGACTTTCTTTATATCTATTTGGAGCCATTTTATATGCAGTGCCTAGCAGTCCCCTTTTATGTATATTTAACAGTTTTTATATTGTATATGTATTGATAGTGTGAAGATTGATGGGGAAGCAGAGCGCTAGGGCCCAGCGCTTTCCCCTATATTTATTCTAACTTAATCATTGTTATTTTATTAATACTAATAAACTGTTTACATTATCTACTGATCCTCCTCCCACACTTTATCTTATCATATCTAACTGTGGTGGCCCAATACGGGAGGTGTTACCCCATACCCTTGCTGCCTCCCTTCAGTGTCCCTTGGATGCCGCATGCATCTGTCCCCCATGTAAATATGTTTATTGTGTATTATACTATGTAATGTGTGAAGAAAGCATTGTCACTTTAAGGGTACGTTCACACGACACAAATTTGATGCGCATGATTTGATGTGCAGGATTTTCTGCTGCAGATTTCAATGTAAAATAAATGGCTCAGCACAGCTTCTAATCGGCAGTTACAAATCATGCGTATCAAGTCTGCACAGGAACCTGTATATGTGAACATACCCTAAGACTGTTTACCATGTGAGTTGTCATGTGATTGTTACCCAGGAGGTATCAGTGACCAGGTTTTTTAAGGGTGACCAATGGCATCCCCCCAGAGCCTCCCCCATAAAAGCCCTGGTTGGAGCCTCTGCTCTCTCTTGCTTCCTGCTGAGGTCCTGTCAAGCCGTGCCTAAGTGTGTCAAGAGTCATATGAGGCCTCAAGTCCAGTCTGCAGCCACAAGCTACAAACCTGCAAGTAAGCCACAGTCACAGTCTTGTCAGTCATCAGTCACAAGTCAAGTCAGTCAGAGTCATCATTTGTCAAGTCAACTTGGCGTGCATTAAATTGACCGCATCAACTTCAAGTCCCAGCAGGCCTTTAAGGTCTCTGAGTCACTGGTCACCTCCGTGGGCCTGGCTGAACTGTATAGACTTTACACCTGTCTAACCTCAGTAAAGCTACGGTTATCCGTAACTTGGCCTTGGAGTCATTATTACCCCCATGCCTAGCCCGGGATCCAGCGGTATACCTTTGGGTGGTACTGAGGATAAACCACACCCTGGCGTCACGAATACAAGGGGTTAATGCCATCTTCCCCTAGGATAATCCCATCTGCCCTTTGCATCACACCCCATACCACATAGCTTATTGCTTACTTATTGCAAACTTTCCACCTACCCTACAGACTATCACATTCTCTACCCTGCAGAATATCGCTACTGCTATTGCTTTCTATCATTCCTACCATTAACAGCGCTTTTCCTTTTACCTTTCTGTTGCAACTCCCACACCACTATTTATTACATTCATTATATTTATTACACTTACTACATTATTTATCAAGTGACCTTGAGAACTGATCAATACTTAGTTTTTTTCATTTTCATTTATTAATAATTTTCAGTGGTGTGTTTAGGGATCTCACCCAGATTGTAGATCTTGGTCCAACCACTAGATAGAGTACACCTCAACCACTATTTCTTTCATTCCCCCCAAATGACTCCAACCTCTCTCCCCCACCCACCCACACACACAATACTTCCAGCCTCCACCAAATGCCCCCAGCTCCCCTCTCACACACAATACCTCAAGCCTCTCCCACACACAAATACCTCCAACCTCTTTCAAATGACTCCAGCTTTTCACCCACCCCATTGCCTCCAGACTCCCATCCACCCACCACTATTGCCTTCATACTCCCTTATTGCCTCCAGCCTCCCACTCATCACTATTGCCTCCAGCCAACCAACCACTCATACCTTTTGCCTTCAGCCTCCCACCCAAACGCCTCCAGCGACCCACCTGCCTCCCAGTGCCATTGCCTTCACTCACCCCCCCATTACTTCCATTCACCCCCTACCCCGGCTTCCATTCACCCCCCCCATCCACCCTGCCCCTGCTTCAATTCACCCCCCCAGCCACCCTTGCCACTGCTTCCATTCACCCCGCAGACAACCACCCACCCCTGCTTCCATTTACCCCCACTGCTTCCATTCACCTCCACCTGCCCCTGCTTCCATTAACCCCCTTGCTTCCATTAACCCCCTCTTCTATTAACCCCCCTGCTCCTTCTTCCATTCATCCCACCCTGCCCCTGCTTCCATTTAAATTCCCCCCTCCCTTGCTTCTGCCCCTGCATACATTCAACACCTCCCCTGCTTCCATTAACCCCCCTGCTCCTTCTTCCATTCAAATCCCCCCTCCCCCGCTTCTGCCCCTGCATACATTCAACCCTCCGCCCCGCTCCTGCCCCTGCCCGTTTTCATAAAAAATCCCCTCTCCCCACCCTCACTTGTGCCCTGTTCTGTACGCGGGCTGCTGGGGAAGCATCCCACATCATCGCTGCAGTGATGTGGACGATTCCCCGCCCTGGCGCATGATCCTCTCTGGCGGAAGCGTTCAGCGCATGATGCTGTTGCTTCCTCCAGGAGGGAATTTCAAATATTAAAAAATAAAATAAAGTTTTGGCCCACCAGAGCCCGCAAGCACCCCGGGCAATGCCGAATGGCACACCAGTGTGCCGGAGTACCCCGATTGGGAATCACTGGCTTAACATTTTTTTGTAGGCCTAACCACATAATAAACATAAAATAAATAATAATAATAATATTAATATAGCGCCAATAGATTCCACAGCATTTTACCATTTTGGGAATACAAATAAAGACAAGTATCAGACATTACAATATTACACACTAAATATTAAAACTGCAAAAATGTATCCGAATTATGTCTGTGTGAACAGCCTGAAAATGAGACACTGGGACAAATAAGTCAAAGTATATATATATACATATATATATATATATATATATATATATATATATATATATACCAGGTTTTTTTTTTTACGTGGGGAAAAAGACATGTGGGGAGATTAACCATTAGGTGTCTATTGTAGACTAGTGATGTCGCGAACATAAAATTTTCGGACCGCGAACGTCCGCAAAAGTTTGCGAACCGGGCGAACCGCCATTGACTTCAATGGGCAGGCGAATTTTAAAACACACAGGGACTCTTTCTGGCCACAATAGGGATTTAAAAGTTGTTTCAAGGGGACTAACACCTGGACTGCGGCGTGCCGGAGTGGGATCCATGGCAAAACTGCTATGGAAAATTACATAGTTGATGCAGAGTCTGGTTTTAATCCATAAAGGGCCTAAATCACCTATTATTCCTAAATGGTTTGGAATAATGTGCTTTAGCCCCCTTTAGGCAGCACATAGAGCCCCCCTTTAGGCATCACATAGTTAGATTCCCCCCTTTAGACAGCACATAGATTCCCCCATATTAGGCAGCACATAGAGCCTCCCTTTAGGCAGCACATAGTTAGATTCCCCCTTTAGGCAGCACATAAGATTCCCCCATATTAGGCAGCACATAGTTAGAGCCCCCCTTGAGGCAGCACATAGTGGGATTTGAACACAAGGCCCCAGCGCTGCAAGGCAGCAGTGCTAACTTCTGAGCCACCATGCTACCCTTAGCATACATCTAATATCCACGGTTGCAAAAATGGACAGAGATGTCAGCAGAGAGTACCTGAAAAATTAGGCATGTACACATGCCTGAAAAATGTGGTATTGTTGCAGCCGCTTCTGTAGCAGCGGCAATAAAAATTGCAGCACCATAACAATTGCACCAGCAGAGGCCAGAAAAATTAGGCATCTACACATGGATGAAAAATTGGGTATTGTCGCAGCCACATCTGTAGCAGCAGCCAGAAAAATTGCAGCACCAGAAAAAGTGCAGTAGCAGAGGCCAGAAAAATTAGGCATGTACACCTGGCTGGAAAATTTGGTATTGTCGCAGCTGTAGCAGCAGCCATAAAAATTGCAGCACCATAACAAGTGCAGCAGCAGAGGCCAGAAAAATTAGGCATGTACACATGGATGAAAAATTGGATATTGTCGCAGCCGCAGCTGTAGCAGCAGCCATAAAAATTGCAGCACCATAACAATTGCACCAGCAGAGGCCAGAAAAATTAGGCATCTACACATGGATGAAAAATTGGGTATTGTCGCAGCCACATCTGTAGCAGCAGCCAGAAAAATTGCAGCACCAGAAAAAGTGCAGTAGCAGAGGCCAGAAAAATTAGGCATGTACACCTGGCTGGAAAATTTGGTATTGTCGCAGCTGTAGCAGCAGCCATAAAAATTGCAGCACCATAACAAGTGCAGCAGCAGAGGCCAGAAAAATTAGGCATGTACACATGGATGAAAAATTGGATATTGTCGCAGCCGCAGCTGTAGCAGCAGCCATAAAAATTGCAGCACCATAACAAGTGCAGCAGCAGAGGCCAGAAAAATTAGGCATGTACACATGGATGAAAAATTGGATATTGTCGCAGCCGCAGCTGTAGCAGCAGCCAGAAAAATTGCAGCACCATAACAAGTGCAGCAGCAGAGGCCAGAAAAATTAGGCATGTACACCTGGCAGGAAAATTTGGTATTGTCGCAGCCGCTGTAGCAGCGACCATAAAAATTGCAGCACCATAACAAGTGCAGCAGCAGAGGCCAGAAAAATTAGGTATGTACACATGGATGAAAAATTGGGTATTGTCGCAGCCACAGCTGTAGCAGCAGCCAGAAAAATTGCAGTACCATAGCAAGTGCAGCAGTAGAGGCGAGAAAAATTAGGCATGTACACCTGGCGGGAAAATTTGGTATTGTCGCAGCTGTAGCAGCGGCCATAAAAATTGCAGCACCATAACAACTGCACCAGCAGAGGCCAGAAAAATTAGGCATGTACACATGGATGAAAAATTGGGTATAGTCGCAGCCGCATCTGTAGCAGCAGCCAGAAAAATTGCAGCACCAGAAAAAGTGCAGTAGCAGAGGCCAGAAAAATTAGGCATGTACACCTGGCTGGAAAATTTGGTATTGTCGCAGCTGTAGCAGCGGCCATAGAAATTGCAGCACCATAACAAGTGCAGCAGCAGAGGCCAGAAAAATTAGGCATGTACACATGGATGAAAAATTGGGTATTGTCGCAGCCGCAGCTGTAGCAGCAGCCAGAAAAATTGCAGCACCATAACAAGTGCAGCAGCAGAGGCCAGAAAAATTAGGCATGTAATGGAAAATTTGGTATTGTCGCAGCCGCTGTAGCAGCGGCCTGAAAAATTTCTGTTTGTTTTGACAGGCAGAAAGTGCCCTAAAGCATTGAGGCTTGAACCCTAGTTGGTGGCGGATAAGTCACACAAGTCATCCGGCATTCAGAGTTCAAATACAGCAGCATGTGGACCATTTTTAGGCCAAGGCAGGTCATCTGATCAGGCCTTGTTCAGTCAAATGTATCGCCCAGTGTCAGTCCCTTTGGGATCCATCCCTCATTCATGTTAAGAAAGGTGAGGTAATCCAGACTTTTTTGACCAAGGCGACTCCTCTTCTCAGTGACAATACCTCCTGCTGCACTGAAGGTCCTTTCTGACAGGACACTTGAAGCTGGACAGGCCAGAAGTTCGAGTGCAAATTGGGATAGCTCAGGCCACAGGTCAAGCTGGCACACCCAGTAGTCAAGGGGTTCATCGCTCCTCAGAGTGTCGATATCGGTGGTTAAGGCCAGGTAGTCTGCTACCTGTCGGTCAAGTCGTTCTCTGATGGTGGACCCCCAAGGGCTGTGGCGATGCATAGGACTTAAAAAGCTCCGCATGTCCTCCATCAACAGCATGTCTGTACAGCCTCCTGTCCTTGCCGGCGTGTTTGTGGGAGGAGGAGGAGGATTACTTTCACCTCTTCCCCTGTTAGATCCCTGTTGTGCTGTGACATGACCCTTATACGCTGTGTACAGCATACTTCTTAATTTATTTTGGACCTGCTGAATCCTTTCCACCTTGCTGTAATGCGGTAACATGTCAGGCACATTATGTTTATACCGGGGGTCTAGTAGCGTGGACACCCAGTACAGGTCATTCTCCTTCATCCTTTTTATACGAGGGTCCTTCAACAGGCACGACAGCATGAAAGACCCCATTTGCACAAGGATGGATGCTGAGCTACTCATGTCCTGTTCCTCGTCCTCAGTGATGTCAGGGAAGGTATAATCTTCTTCCCCCCAGCCACGTACAACACCAAGGGAACCAGATAGGTGACAAGGAGCACCCTGGGATGCCTGCTGTAGTTGGTCTTCCTCCTCTTCAAAGCCACATTCTTCCTCTGACTCCTCTTCCTCACAATCCTCTTCCAGCATTGCCACAGGTCCAGCAAGCGATGCTGATAAGGCTGTTTCTGGTGGTGATTGTGTCCACAACTCTTCATCTTCACGCTCATCTACTGCCTGATCCAGCACTCTTCGCAGGGCACGCTCCAGGAAGAAAACAAAAGGTATGATGTCGCTGATGGTGCCTTCCGTGCGACTGACCAGGTTTGTCACCTCCTCAAAAGGACGCATGAGCCCACAGGCATTGCGCATGAGCCTCCAGTAACATGGCAAAAAAATTCCCAGCTCCGCAGATGATGTACTAGCACCCCGGTCATACAAATATTCATTGATGGCTTTTTCTTGTTGGAGCAGGACATTAGGAGTGTTGAATTCCAACGTGTCGGGCTGTCGCAAATCAAGCACCTCACTGGCATGTTGTTTCACCGCTGGATATCTGACAAGTGCGCCATGGCCGTGTAGGAATGCCTGAAATGGCCACACACCTTCCTGGACTGCTTCAGGACATCCTGTAAGCCTGGGTACTTGAGCACAAAGCGTTGTACAATCAGATTACGCACATGTGCCATGCACAGCACATGTGTCAACTTGCCCAACCTCAATGCCGCCCAAAAATTTGTTCCGTTGTCACAAACCACCTTGCCAATCTCCAGTTGGTGCAGAGTCAGCCACTGGTCCACCTGTGCGTTCAGGGCCGACAGGAGCGCTGGTGCGGTGTGACTCTCCGCTTTGAGGCAAGTCAACCCCAAGATGGCATAACACTGCCGTATCCGGGATGTGGAATAGCACCTGGGGAGCTGGGGTGGGGGGCGGTGATGTGGAGCAAGACGTAGCAGTGGAAGAGGACTCGGACAAGGATGTTATGAAAGAGGATGGAGTAGGAGGAGTAGAGGAGGTGGCAGCAGGCCTGCCTGCAAGTCGTGGCGGTGTCACCAACTCCTCTGCAGAGCCACGCATTCCATGCTTGGCAGCCGTCACCAGGTTTACCCAATGAGCAGTGTAGGTGATATACCTGCCCTGACCATGCTTTGCAGACCAGGTATCAGTGGTCAGATGGACCCTTGCCCCTACACTGTGTGCCAGACATGCCATAATTTCCTTTTGCACAATGGAGTAAAGGTTGGGGATTGCCTTTTGTGCAAAAAAATTTCGTCCGGGTACCTTCCACTGTGGTGTCCCAATGGCTACAAATTTTTTTAAAGGCCTCAGACTCCACCACCTTTTATGGTAAAAGCTGGCGGGCTAGCAGTTCCGACAAGCCAGCTGTCAGATGCCGGGCTAGGGGGTGACTTTGAGACATTGTCTTCTTGGGCTCAAACATCTCCTTGACAGACACCTGACTGTGGGCAGATGAGCAGGAACTGCTCAAGGGGAGAGACGGAGAGGCGGTTGGTTGAGAGGGGGCAAGGAGGGCAGCAGTGGTTGACCTGGCTGAAGATGCTGGACCAGGAGGATGATGGCGGCTTTGACTTTGTGTGCTGCTTGTACTGACGTGTTGATCCCATTGACGTTTGTGATGTGACATCATGTGCCTTCGCAAAGCAATTGTGCCTAGGTGGGTGCTGGACTTCCCACGACTCAGTTTCTTCTGGCACAGGTTGCAAATGGCCTCGCTGTTGTCAGAGGCAGACACACAAAAAATGCCACACTGCTGAACTCTGTGATGACGGCATTCTGGTGGTGGCAACAGCATGCGTTGATTGGCGTCCCGTCTGGCTGACCCCGGGTGCTGATGCATGCTGTCTGACTGTGCTACTAGCTCCTTGCGACGACCTCCCCCTGCTTCCAACTCGTCTCCTCCTCCTCTCTGTCTCCCCATCTGAACTTTCCCCCTCTTCTTCTCTTCTAGCGGGCACCCACGTGGCATCCACGGACACATCGTCATCATCAACACCTTCACCGCTATCTGACACCTCAAGAAAGGAAGCAGCAGCGGATACAACATCATCATCACACCGTACGTCCATGTGTGTAATGCTGCCTGACTGAGACATATCCCTGTTAGCTACATCCTCTGGCAATAATGGTTGTGCATCACTCATGTCTTCAAACTGATGTGTAAATAACTCCTCTGACGGATCAATTAAAGCTGCTGTGGTGCTAGTGTTGGTGGTGGCGGCAGGCGGGCAAGTGGTAGCATGAGAGGTGCCCGAAGCTAAGCTAGAGGAGGAGAAGGACGGTGCATCAAGGTTCCGAGCGGAAGCTTTAGTAGTAGATTGGGTGTCTTGTGATAGCCAGTCAACTAAATCCTCAGAGCTTTGGGGGTTCAGGGTACGTGGCCTCTGAACACTGGCCGTTCTAAGGCCAAAGGGAATCCCAGCACCACGATGGCCCCTGCGGGGTGGCCTTCCTCTGCCTGTCATTTTTTTGGTTAAATTTACACAAGTGTCACACCTAATGTGATTTGCACTAGGGTGACACAATTTGCCCTGCAGGCAAGAAAAATGGCAACTGTGACGTGAACTAACAGTGACGACTGATTTTATTTAACAGCCAAAAAAGGCATTTTTTTGGTTAAATTTACACAAGTGTCACACCTAATGTGATTTGCACTAGGGTGACACAATTTGCCCTGCAGGCAAGAAAAAATGGCAACTGTGACGTGAACTAACAGTGACGACTGATTTTATTTACTAGCCAAAAAAGGTATTTTTTTTAATTTGCACAACTGTCACACCTAATGTGATTTGCACTAGGGTGACACAATTTGCCCTGCAGGCAGGAAAAATGGCAACTGTGACGTGAACTAACAGTGACAGCTGATTTTATTTAACAGCCAAAAAAAGTATTTTTTTTTTATTTGCGCAACTGTCACACCTAATGTGATTTGCACTAGGGTGACACAATTTGCCATGCAGGCAGGAAAAATGGCAACTGTGACGTGAACTAACAGTGACGACTGATTTTATTTAACAGCCAAAAAAGGTATTTTTTATTTATTTGCACAACTGTCACACCTAATGTGATTTGCACTAGGGTGACACAATTTGCCCTGCAGGCAGGAAAAATGGCAACTGTGACGTGAACTAACAGTGACGGCTGATTTTATTTAACAGCCAAAAAAAGTATTTTTTTTTATTTGCGCAACTGTCACACCTAATGTGATTTGCACTAGGGTGACACAATTTGCCATGCAGGCAGGAAAAATGGCAACTGTGACGTGAACTAACAGTGACGGCTGATTTTATTTAACAGCCAAGAAAGTTTTTATTTTTATTTGCGCAACTGTCACACCTAATGTGATTTGCACTAGGGTGACACAATTTGCCCTGCAGGCAGGAAAAATGGCAACTGTGACGTGAAGTAACAGTGATGGCTGATTTTATTTAACAGCCAAAAAAGGTTTTTATTTTTATTTGCACAACTGTCGCGCCTATTGTGATGTGCACTAGGGTGACACAATTTGCCCTGCAGGCAGGAAAAATGGCAACTGTGAAGTGAACTAACAGTGACGGCTGATTTTATTTAACAGCCAAAAAAGGTATTTTTTATTTATTTGCACAACTGTCACACCTAATGTGATTTGCACTAGGGTGACACAATTTGCCCTGCAGGCAGGAAAAATGGCAACTGTGACGTGAACTAACAGTGACGGCTGATTTTATTTAACAGCCAAAAAAAGTATTTTTTTTTTATTTGCGCAACTGTCACACCTAATGTGATTTGCACTAGGGTGACACAATTTGCCATGCAGGCAGGAAAAATGGCAACTGTGACGTGAACTAACAGTGACGGCTGATTTTATTTAACAGCCAAGAAAGTTTTTATTTTTATTTGCGCAACTGTCACACCTAATGTGATTTGCACTAGGGTGACACAATTTGCCCTGCAGGCAGGAAAAATGGCAACTGTGACATGAAGTAACAGTGATGGCTGATTTTATTTAACAGCCAAAAAAGGTTTTTATTTTTATTTGCACAACTGTCGCGCCTATTGTGATGTGCACTAGGGTGACACAATTTGCCCTGCAGGCAGGAAAAATGGCAACTGTGAAGTGAACTAACAGTGACGGCTGATTTTATTTAACAGCCAAAAAAGGTATTTTTTTAAATTTGCGCAACTGTCACACCTAATGTGATTTGCACTAGGGTGCACAATTTGCCCTGCAGGCAGGAAAAATGGCAACTGTGACGTGAACTAACAGTGACGGATGATTTTATTTAGCAGCCAAAAAAGGTATTTTTTTTATTTGCACAACTGTCACACCTAATGTGATTTGCACTAGTGTGACAATGAGCAAAAAAACTTGCCAGCGGAGTTCCCCTTTTATGCAGTGGTCCCCAACTAGGGTGCCTCCAGCTGTTGCAAAACACACGGACTGATATCTTTCAGCCCTTTGAATACTGTAGTAGTTAGTTGCTTGAAGGAACTTAAGTTTGATTCTGGAGTACCCCTTTCAACTAGCGGTTCCCTCCCAACTAGGGTGCCTCCAGCTGTTGCAAGAATAACGGACTGATATCTTTCAGGCCTTTGAATACTGTAGTAGATAGTTGCTTGAAGGAACTTAAGTTTGATTCTGGAGTACCCCTTTTAACCAGCGGTTCCCTCCCAACCAGGGTGCCTCCAGCTGTTGCAAGACTAACGGACTGATATCTTTCAGCCCTTTGAATACTGTAGTAGTTAGTTGCTTGAAGGAACTTAAGTTTGATTCTCGAGTACCCCTTTTAACCAGCGGTTCCCTCCCAACCAGGGTGCCTCCAGCTGTTGCAAGACTAACGGACTGATATCTTTCAGCTCTTTGAATACTGTAGTAGATAGTTGCTTGAAGGAACTTAAGTTTGATTCTGGAGTACCCCTTTTAACCAGCGGTTCCCTCCCAACCAGGACTGATAACTTTCAGCCCTAAAAAGGGCTTTTTTGGGTGCTGTCCTTAAAGCAGATGTTACACTAGTGCTTTAGGAGTAAACTGGACCCTGAATACACCACCTAGCAGCAACCTAGCTATCGCTTTCCCTATACAGCAGGAGCAGCTTCTCTAACCCTCCACTTTCTAAGCCTGCAGCATGCTGAATGAGGCTAAAATGGCGTCCGTGCAAGAGGTAGGAGGGTCTGGAAGGGAGGGACTGCTGCTGATTGGCTGTAATGTGTCTGCTGACTCTAACTCACAGGGTCAAAGTTTACTGCAATGTTAAAGTATAGGGGGCGGATTGAACTTCACATATGTTCGCCCGGCGATGCGAACGCGGACATGCGAAATTTGCTGGGAACTGTTCGCCGACGAACAATTTGCGACATCTCTATTGTAGACACAGATCTACCTCTTTACACTGCTTGACTAATTTACACTATTGCTCAAGATTTACAAAAGTTGTACACTCCTTTGCTATGTGAGCAGTGTACAGTGGGAAAATGCCACAGAGCTGTGGCATTTTCCCACTGTACACTGCTCACATAGCTAGTAGTGCTGGAGCAGCAGTGTGTGCCAAACAAAACTCTGCACAATAGTATAATCATAAATCTTTATAAAGTACACAATTTTGGCGCGAAAAGTATTGACCACATTTTCAAAGAGCTTTGTGCCGCAGTTTACACTGTTCACGTCAGTTTTGTAAAAGTGGGCGTGTCCACGTATATTGTCTGCTTTACATGATATTTTCAAAGAGGTGAGAGTCCAGTTTACATAAAAAATTTCACACCACCTTTTTGATAGTGTAGAAATCACAGAAATGGTTGTAGTTTTATTGTTTTCTCCTCATTTTAGATATGGGAATGCGGAGGACTACGTCAGATTCGGCGGATTGCGATGATGAACAGCGTTTTTAAAATGTCAATAAAAGGGTTAACGAGGGCTGTGGGGGAATGTTTTTTTTTTATAAAATTTTTTTTTCAATGTGTTGTGTTTTTTATAATTGAATTTTCAGGCTTACTAGTGAAAGCCGTCTTGTAGACAGAATCCATTACTTAGTTGGGGCTTAGCGTTAACCCCAAAATGAGTTAGCGCTAACCCCCATTGATTGCTCCCCGGTACCCACCGCCACAAGGTTGCCGGGAAGAACCGGTACCAACAGGCCCAGAATGTAAAAAATGGCGCTTCTGGGCCTACGCGGTAACAGGCTGGTGTTATTTAGGCTGGGGAGGGCCAGTAACAATGGTCCTCACCCACCCTGGTAACGTCAGGCTGTTGCTGCTTGGTTGGTATCTGGCTGAGAATGAAAAAATGGGGGAACCACGCATGTTTTTTTTATTTAGAAAAAAAAATGCATAGGGTTCCCCCTATTTTCAGTATCAGTCATATAACAACCAAGCAGCAACAGCCTGACGTTACCAGGGTGGGCGAGGACCATTGTTACTGGCCCTCCCCAGCCTAAATAATGCCAGTCTGTTACCGCCTAGACCCAAGAGCGCCATTTTTGACACTCCGGGCCTGTTGGTACCAGCTCTTCCCGGCAACCCTGTGGTGTTGGATATTGGGGTAATAATGGTCAGACCCCTATCATGGGCAGACCCCCCACCGGTGGCACATAGGGCTACACTGCATTCCCCGCCGGCTCCAAGCTCCTGAATACATCTCTCACAATTCATAATCGCTGCCACTGGGAGACCGGAGCTCTGATTGGTGAATAGCTGTCACAAGTTTATTTACTTTTGTTGATCACGATTTGTATTCGTCAGTGGTAACTAAGTAAAGTGTGCACTTTATAATTGCCAGCGTAACTATTGGTAACCATTAATAATAATAAATAAGATACTAATTAACATATATAAGAACTTAAGTTGTATTTGTGCATTTTATACTCGCCGGCGCAGTATGTACTTACTATGATAATCAGCTAAATGTGGTTAAATTTTTTCCTCTAGTGGTGCAGAATGCACCTAGTGTGGGTTTAGGTATTAAGTGGTAAATCATTTTAAAGAAATACATTTTTTTGTACCCTATATCTATTGGTATAATTTGTAATCACCATTGGTAACTAACAATTATAATGAAACAGGTAGTGAAATAAGACATCAATTCAGGATTTTATATGTGTGTAATTTATATTGGTAATTAACTAACAATAACAACAATAATGAATAATATACTGAATCAATAAGAACTTCAGTTGTAGTCATTTATTTCATATTTGCTGGCGCAAGTAATATTTACCATTGTTAACTGGTTAAATCATACACTGCATACTATATGCACTTACTATGGGAATAACTCTTAACAAAATTCCAAAAAAAACAAAAAATTATATGGGCTCTTATGTGGTCCACCAAACAGTGGATCCGCAGGAGCATGGGGGGAATAGAGTGATGTTCCATATTCGACTATATATCTATTGAGAAGCGCCTGCATGCATTAAACTGAATAAGTAGATGCTCTATTGAGATGAACTTGTATGCGTTCCACTGAACAGGAAGTGATGGAGGCCCAACAGCCGGAAGTGGTTCCGGCGTCTGGCTGCCTACGCACATGGACACAAGCTGGCTCCCATCTGCAGGGTATGTGTACCTAATTGACATGTGTGTGTATATATATATATATATATATATATATATATATGTGTGTGTATGGACCCCTCAGCAGCACAACACCCCTTTAGGCACTTATATGTAGTCACTCTCCCAATGTATATGAGTATCAACTACCTAATCACTTTATAGCTGTTACAGTGAGCGCTCTGGTCCCCGCTCCTGGACTGGAGCGCTCACTGCCTCTGTCCCGGCCCGCATCTTCCCTGCGCGTCCCAGTCAGACACGCTGACCGGGAGCACAAAGTTATCCCCGACGGGGATGCGGTTAGCGTGGCGGGAGGTCCGCGCACACGCGCTGTATCCCGATGCTTTCCCCTACCTCCTGCAGCTCCACGTGTCTTCTGTGTTTCCCACCGAGCGCGTCCTCGATCGC
Organism: Hyla sarda; assembly: GCF_029499605.1. Classification (NCBI taxonomy): domain Eukaryota; kingdom Metazoa; phylum Chordata; class Amphibia; order Anura; family Hylidae; genus Hyla; species Hyla sarda. Next base: position 320,868,044 of record NC_079189.1, read on the forward strand.
TAGGGCGCGCGCGCACCGGCTTTATGAAATTTAAAGGTCCAGCGCACCATTGATTGGTGCCTGGCCCAAAGTGATCTATAAATGTTCCCTGCCCCTTCCTGTCCTTGCTGGATCTTTGTGCCTTGTGCCAAGAGAAAGCGTTCCATATTTGTTATAGTGTTTCCCTGCCTGTTGCCGACCCATTGCCCGTGCCTACCGCCTCTGAACCTGTGCTGCCTGCCTTGACCTGTTGCTAGTGACTATTGCCTCTGATCCTGTGCCGCCTGCCCTGAACTTTGCTACGTCTGACTACGCTTCTGCCTATTCCTCCTGTACCACGTCTATCTCAGCAACCAGAGGAGTTGAGTCGCTACCAGGTGGAACGACCTGGGGGCTACCTGCCGCAGCAAGACCATCCCGCTTTGCGGTGGGCTCTGGTGAAGACCAGTAGCTCCTTAGACTCCGTTCCCCGGGTACGGCCCATGCCATCACTCCTCTGGTCCAATGGATCCACCTCCTGCCACCTGTCCGGACCGTTACAATAGCATATACCTAGAAACCGTCCTACTACTTGTCTGGAGTGCGTAACAATTGTTTGTACATCTTTATATACAATTGTTGTCTAGAGGACGGGTGCCAAATCTCAGGTGAGGGGGTTCATGGCCCCTCTCCTGGGTTGTGCTTTAGGCTCCTGTGAGACATTATTTTAATTGGTTTTAACATGTCCTTGTCATATGTTAATAGTGTGTATACAGGATCTTTTTCTTTTTGTGTAATAAAGATTATATAGAACATAAATTGGTGTGCTACTATGTTTCAGTGTTGCTTTTTCTCTTGAATACAATGCAGGTTTGAATTCCACGCCCAGGCATAATATTCCACCAGAGTGATTGTCTCCTGTAGCTCCATTCTATAAGTTCCACCTGGAAAATCATTTGTGTGTGTCAAACTGAGACATAAAATCTTGAATTGGGGACATTCTTTTTTGCTGCCTGGTCACCCTGATAAACGGAAGACCTGCGCGCCTCTTACAGTCTTTGCCCACTCCTGATACCCCTTGGTCTCGTAGTGCTGAGAACTTTATTACCGATCTGCCACCCTCCTATACTCCAGAACCTTCTAAATTCCAAGAAGAGGGGGAGACCAAGGGGGGGGGGGGGTACTGTTATGTCAACGCTACGGCCAGACACGCTGGCCGTGAGCGCTCTCCTGTCATGTCCCCGCTGTCGGTGGGGCTAGGACTCGCATCATGGGACCCCCCCTGCATATGAGTCCCAGCCCGTCACTCACCTCACTGGTCTTCTGTGTCCTCAGCCCCGGCACGCATGCCCCCGCCTCCTAGGGCATGCGCGTCCCGGAGCTTGTGCATTTATGGGGCCAGTATACCCTTAATTAGTGTATTCACCTGCACCTTCCCTTATAAGTATCAGCACCTCCCACACTCCCCTACCGGATCTTTGTTGCCCTAGTGCCTGAGAGAAAGCTTCTGTGTCCCAGTGTTCCTGTTTTCCGTGTACCTGTCCCTTGTTCCGTTTCCTGACCCTGCTACTGTGCCTCCTGTCCTGTCCATCAGCTTCACTAATCTCATCTTGTCTGTATCCTTCTGTGCCATGCTTCATCCCAGCAACCTGTATGGACGGGTCGTGCCAGGGGTAGTGACCTGGGTGCTGCCTGCCGCAGCAAGACCATCCTGCTTTACGGCGGGCTCTGGTGAAAACCAGCGGCACCTTAGACTCTGATCCCTGGCACAGCTCACGTCATCATCCACACAGGCCCAGAGGATCCACCACCTGCCGTGACCGTAACAGCATTGCACTGATGAAGCTGTGAAAAGGGCCATAGTTACAGCCCTTACTACCCTAGGTACCCTGAATACACCCCCATTAATATGCCCATTTATACTAGCAAATTATAATCCTGATTCCCTCCATTGTGAACAATACAGATGCAACTGTGTGTCTATATTATGCATCTAAAAATGATGCCTTTTGGCGTTTTTTTTTACTGTGAGGCTAAAATGCTTCAAGCTGTATGTTTTTTGTCCGCTGTATGTTTTTTTGTCCAAGCCTAGCCAGTGTGGAGTTGCCACCGTATCATGCCCAACAAGTTTTAAGCCAGTGTGATCATGCTGCAGCTGAAGATCACACTGCCTCCATTTTCTAATTCAGGAAACAGAACAATCAATGATAAGAGGAAAATAAATAGTTTTGAATAATAGACTTACCTCTAGAATTATTATACCCATGAAATACAGGTGAGTCTTGTAGTCTTTTTTCAGCTCTCAGTGTCAGCAGAATGTTGCAAAAACTCACAAGAACTGGGTTAGTGTGGTAGTGGTCCACATATATCATTCCAATCCATGTTTTGTAGCCTTAAATATAACATAGAACGTTGGTTTGTTAGCATAAATTTCTGGGCTACATTCACACAGTTATATTGCCCGATTTTTAGGCTGTAAAATGCCAGTTTTTTTATTTAAAATGTTTTTATTCCTATTACTGTTAGTCCAACAGCTATCATGCTGAAATACAGGGAACTTGTTCTATAACCCCTGCCTTGAGCCATTAAAGGTCATGTTCACAATAAATGTCTTACCTGTATCTGCTGACTCATATCCATGTTGTAATAATGTCCTATCAATTCTTGCAATTAACCAACTTCCCAAAGTCAAGCTGATAAAAAGTCGAATCAGACAGGCTCCCAAACCAAGAATCACATTGTAGAAGAAGAAGAAGTAATTGAAATTATGAAAACCCTTCCTAAAAAAAAAAAGAAATAAAATAGTAGAAAGATGAGTGCCAAGCCTCTAGCATTTCTAATGTACTGTGTAGTGTGCATACATACATACATAGGCGATCCATCAGTGTTTTGTACCTCTGCTTTTCCCATTCCTCCTCAGTGAAGTGAGGCATTCTGGGAAAGAGAACTCCATTTAACAGTCTGTGCTATGGAGCAAATAATGCATCTTTTATTCTCCCATGTGGCAGTATCGCTGGCAAGATTATGGACTTAGCTCACACATATGCACAGCCACAGGTGCCACTAGCTCCACAGACTGTTCAGGAGCAACAGATGCATTTATCTCAATTTATGATTGGCAGACTGGCTCTCCACATTTCATCCATGTTATTTATTGCATGTTATGTTTCAGCCATCTTGTAGTATGCTGTCATGTTAGCTGTATATGAACATTTTTTTCATTTATATTTTTGCTCTATTGTTTTCTAGTTTTTCTGCACATACTATAATTTAATAAATGTACTGACATCACCATGCAGTCATATCTTCTAAAGAGTAGGGTGGTTTATCTGCATGTCAAAGTACATACATGTCATAGGTGTAATGTGTAGTGAGGACACAGGAGGCAGGTAGACCCCTAGTCGCCACTTTTTTGACTGGCTTTTTCAGTATGAAATACTGAAAATTTTCTAATCAAAGCAATTGCAAAGCATATTGGGGGAGATTTATCAAAACCTGTGCAGAGGAAAAGTTGCCCAGTTGCCCATAGCAACCAATCAGATCACTTCTTTCATTTTGCAGAGGCCTTGTTAATGATGAAAGAAGTGATCTGATTGGTTGCTATGGGCAACTGGGCAACTTTTCCTCTGCACAGGTTTTGATAAATCTCCCCCATTATTTTTGCTTGCTTTATAACATATCGAAAGTTATTGTATCTGACAGTGCCCATTTAAGTCACAAGTCTAAAGCCTAAAAGTATAAAGTCTAACAATCTAAAGCCTGCAGTAACTAGAAGTCAGTGAAGAGAAAGGTACCACAAGTCCCAGCAAGGCAAAAGGATCCCAAGGGTTACTCTGCACTCCCTCTGCTCTGCTCTGTACTGTAAAGGATATTACTATCATTCCTGCCTCAGTAAAAAAAATCACAAATTGTGCATCACCCCAGTAGGCCACCACACATGACTCCTCTGCTCTCTTGCTGCTTGATACTCTTTGCCACCCCTCCTTGCCTACATCTCCCAGCAATCATTGTAGCTCTGCTCTGCCAGCCAGGAGCAGCCCCCACCCTCCTGCTCTGAGCAGAAAAGAGAGATTCAGTGTCCGATTGGCTAAGGCTACACACACCTCCCAGTTCTCAGCACTATAGAAAGCATGACTCATCAGTGCAAGGCAGAAACCACAAGCCTATGTCTCTCAGGAGGGTGGGAGCTGCTTTCAGAGAGGATTTTGGACAGCGAGAGAGTGGATGGCTGGATGATATAATTCCCTCACTTCATGCATGTAAGTTACAACCAAAGAGGGCAAACTGCTCTAAATAGCTAATGAATGATATTTAGACAGTTAAATAGGTTGATGAGAGAGAAAGAATGGGTCTCTCACAGTGGTCTTTCATGAACACTCACAAAGGGGGTGCAATACCTGAAATTATCTTTAGCCGCCTCTGCTCCATATCTAAATTCTCAAACATATCTCTCCACGTATCTGACAATAACCTCCTTACATTCTCTTCTCTTCAGCTAATCCCACAGTACAGAACCCAGAAAAGCCCCCCCCCCTCCCCGAGGATGGTCATACATCTTAACATTCACACACTCTAATATTATCATCTACTACTCTCCACCATATGCTTTCTCCATGATACAGACACAGCCACTACATTCTATGACACCACAGTTACCTCAACCTTTGACTCTGTCACCCCCCCGACACATAACAGAACTCGACATATGAATAGACAGCCCACTGTACACCAATCTTACAAAACACCTGAGGCAAGCTAGGTGTGCATAGCAGAGCTGGAGAAAAACCCACTTCACAGCAATCTTTAAAACATACAAACATGCACTTTACTACTGTCATATCCTCTCTATCCCACCATCCCAGGCAACTCTTTAAAACCTTATCCATCCCGCTTCCACCCCATCTCTCATTTCAGCAGATAACCTTGCTATAAACTTCAAACACTAGGTCAAAACCATCAGAGAAAGCTTTAACTTGCAGTACCCACAACCTATCTTCACATTTGCACAGCACTCTTCCCCTCTGACTTACTTCTCCAACATTACCCAAGACTAGCTCTCCAAACTACCCTTCACATTGCAGCTCACTGACTGTGCATTTGAAGTAATCCCATCCCACCTCATTCCTAACCTGACTACAGTATTCACTCCAGCCCTAACCTATCTCTTTAAAGCGTACCTGTCAGATCCCACAACAAGGAAATAATAATATATTACTCAGAACCTATTTTATTATAAAAATACCTCTTTTCATTAGCTCACAGTGTTGGAAATCCTCTTAGGGGAAGGGGGCGTGTCCCTCCCGTGATGGTAGGATGTGATTGGTGTGTCTACTCGTGCAGTCTTGTCCATGAGTCATCTCTTGACCATGACTCATGGACAAACCTGATGATGCTGCAGGACTGCTTAGTGTCCCAGTAGGTATGGGGACCCCTAGTGGTGGGATTTTTAGGAGCCGTTTTCTTTATTAAATATTAAAAAAATTTAAACAACCATATTAAAAGGTCTTTAATTTCCATCAGTAACAACAAATATTTTTTTTTTGGATCTGTCAGTGTCCATTTAATCTATCACTTTTCCTTCATCATTTAAACATGCAACCATCACACCCATTCTCAAAATATATCTTGACCCATCCTCTTTGTTCAGCTACCGACCCATCTTGCTTCTCCTCTCCTCTTTGCCTCAAAACTTCTTGAACAACATTTCTACTTTAACTCTCTCCTCTGACTTCTCATCCAACTCACTCTTTAGTCACTATTAATCTGGTTTCTGTCCCCACCATTCTACCAAAATCAACAAAAGTGGCTAATGATCTGCTGATCGCCAAAGCCTCACACCAATACTCTGTGCTCTTTATCCTTGACCTTTCCTCTGCCTTTGACACAGTGGACCACTCCCTCCTGCTACAATCTTTCTTATCCCTAGGTGTCACAAATGTAACCCTTTCTCAGATCTCCTCATACTTCAACAACACATTTAACGTATTTTTATCACACACAAGCTCCCCACCTTGCTCTCTCATTTTTGGAGCCCCCCAAAGGCTCTGTCCTGGGATCCCTATTATTCTCCTTCTATACACTTGGTCTGGGACAGAACACAGAATCCCATGGCTTCTGGTTTCACTTCTATGTCTATGACACTCAAATCTACCTATCTGGCCCAGAAATCACTTCCCTTCCAAGAGTGTCTGTCAGCTATAGCTTCCTTTTTATCACCATGCTTTTAAAAACTTAGCATGGAGAAAACAAACTCCGTTATGTTTCCCCCACCTATTAATCACAGTAAACGGCTTCACTCTCTAGTCCCATAATTTTGCTTCCTTGGGGTCAAGTTCGATTCTGCGCTGTCTTTCAAACCACACATCCAGACCCTTACCACCTCTGGCCTCCTTTACCTAAAAGAGGACCTGGGGCCAACCCCCAAAAATTAGACATTATATAGGTTAGGATGTCCTGATTATACACCTTTCTTGATACCCCCTCCCATTCGTAAGATGGATTGATATGGATTTATAGTTTGTCTGACAATTTAGAAAATCAGTCACATAGATGTGAACTTAATTTTAATAATTGGGAGTGAATATTAGGTGATGGTCTGGATTATACAGTCAGGGAGTGACTGTATGTGTAATACACACCTCCTGATGTTATTATCCTGTCCATTACCTGATAGCCTTTCCTATTAGTAAAACCAAGTTCGCACCCATCTGACTGATTCCCTGAATTGTCAGACAAAATATAAACCAACCTATCTCAGGAACGGGAGGGCAATTTTTGGGGGGTTGGCCACATATCCTGTTTAAAAACCTTTTCTTAAATCTGATCAGTCCTCCATTTTTACTTAACTATTGATACATGTCCTTATCTTCTTCTTTGACTACTGCAACATTCTCATCTGTGGCCTTCCATCAACTATTATTGCTCGCATTCCAATTCCCAACTCTGATACCTGACTCTCTTCCGGCTCTGCCTGAGCCTCTTCCATCTGCCAATGCCTGCATTGACTACCCAATTCAGTTTAAATTGTTCACCATGACATACAAGGCTGTCCCCAACCCGTCTTCTCTGTACATCTCTGACCTAATCTGGTATCCTACCTCTCACATAAACTCTGATCCTCTTAAGACCTCTGTCTGTGATCTCCCCACACATCACACAAGCGTTTCCAAAACTTCTGCTATGCTTCCCCATATACTGGAACCTGCTACCCCACCATATCGGTCTCTCACGCACCATCAAGACCCTCAAAAGCAACCTAAAGACCCATCTCTTCAAGAAAGTATATGACCTCCAATAACCCTGCTGCCACTAAAGTGGAAATGGCTGCTTCCCCAACTTCTCAAAGACGACCAGCTGTCTCACTCACCTCCCTTTCCTCCCCTTGTAGATTATAAGCCCTTGTGTGCAGGGCTCTCATTCCCTCCATATCAGTCTGTAGTTTACTCTGTATCACATTCATTGTACTTGTGTTTGTGTTATGTATTTTAACCCTTATCTTATGTAGAGCACCCTGGAACCAAGGGTTCCTACAAAAACAGGGTGCTACAAAAGGGTGTGACAAAAATAAATTAATAATAATAATATTAATGAGTTCTGTTGAACTCTAAAGTAAAACAGTTTTAGTGCACTTACACATTAAAGTCGTAAACTTAATTAGCTGATTATGGACAGAAAAACAGACTTTTTTAAATTAATATTTCTGTCCATATAAAAAGAACAGCCAAAAAACTGGCAGATTCTTTTTTCCCCCAGCCTTTTTTTTTCTCCATTAACAGGTGAAGATACTATCCGTAAAGGTTAGGTGAACATGGCCTGACAGATATAGGGTTGTGTGTTTCCTTGTTTGACTACAAAACTATTGCAGGGAGTTTAATAGGTCAGGAAATACTCCCTGGAAATATATATGCAAATTAGGTCTCATGCAAAATGAAGAATTCAGGGTAGTTACCTCTAGTAGGTGGCATCAAAGAGCCAGGCTTTTTGCTTTTAGGGGAAAGTTAATTTGCTTGGGTCAGAGACTAAGACCCTTGGGACATACTTTGAAATATTCATTTAACAATTTTAATCTAGAAAATTTCAGTGCAGAAATAGATCAGTGGTAAATAAATATGTAACATGTCCGTTTCTGCTATGAAAAGTACATAGATTTGTTGAGGTTTTTGGAGAAGAAAAAAAATAAAATCCTATTAGGTAGGTTTCACACATTAGGTTTTTCCAGAAAAAAACTCCCAAAAAAAGTGCCATGGATGAAGCACAGGGTTTTTTCCCTCGAAAAAACACTGTTTCCAGATGGTAGTTGGGAGCCAATGGGGAAAATAGAGTAATACACCGACAATGATTTTTGTTCCTGTCATCTTACTCCCTTGAGTAGAGGTTTTTGGGTCAGTGGTAGTTTTATCAAAAGGCAGCATGCATGAGCTATGGCATTTTCCACCTACTGGCTTATCAAAGATTGGAGTAGTTACATGTCAAAACTTCGTCCCTGGAGGCTGGTTGTACAAATACTGGTGAGGAACCAGGGTGAGGTGAATATTGGAAAGTCTTTAGACTGTTTCATTTTTTACATTTTGTTACATAACTAAAATAAAAATTAAATTTTTTCCCATTATTCTGCGCTTAAAACCCTATAATGACAAAGTTAAAACAGAATGTTAGAAATCTTTGCTGATTTATTTAAAAAGAAAAATTTAAATATTTAATTGACTTAAGTTTTCAGACCCTTTACACAGTACTTAGTTGAAGTACTTTTGGCAGTGATTACAGCCTCCAGTCTTTTTGCGTATGATGTTACAAGGTTACACATCTGGATCTGGGGATTATCTGCCATTCTGCTCTCTAGACCCTCAGACTAGATAGGCACCGGTGGACAGCCATTTTTAGGTCCATATGTGGAGTCCTTGAGTAAGGTTACCTTTTGTTACTCTGAACAATGTTCGGTGGCTGTAACCTCTAAAGACTCCAGTCCTGTCTTAAGTCTATTTCTATGCAGGGCTGCGTCTCCACTCTCGGAAACCTTTGTTTTCGTGACTGGAGAGTGACGTCATGCCATGGCCCCTCCAATTATGTCTATGGGAGGGGGCGTGATGGCCGTCATGAGGGGGCGTGGCGTGACATCACGTCTCCAGTCCTGGTGATCAGACATTTCATCCCCTATCCTTTTGATAGGGGATTAGATATATTTGGGGGGTATACCCCTTTAATAAATTTACATAATTTCTAACATTTCTTTACATTCTCCTTATATGGTGTTGAGTGCAGAATGATGGGGGAAACTTTTTTTTTTTTATTGTAGCACAACAGCATAACAAAATGTGAAAATAGTGAAAGTGTCTAGAGAAGTTTCAAATGCATTGTGTGAGGCGCTTGAGTGTTTTCCACAAAGGAATACACAAAAAAAAATCAGCACCAAAATCCACACAATTTTGTAAAAATTTCCTTCTGGAGTTCTGCAGAAATATTCCACAACTAATATGCCCACTGTGCATTTACCTTTTAAGAGGAAAAATACATTTAATTTGTATTACCTGTTATTTAGAGCTAATGGTTTATTTTTATCCCCTGGAGCTATTTTCTTCTGCAGAAAGAAATTACTGGCTAACAAGACTTGCAGCATCGACAGTGAAATACCGATTCCAAGTGTGAGTCTAAAAATAAAGGATTAAAAGAAATTATTAACATAAAAGTAGCTTAAAACTAACAGAATTACAAGACCTAGTTATTGTCTGATCTACTGCATGCCTGTGAGGTGGCTGAAGACTATGTGGACATGTGGTGGTTTTCCAACAGATTTTTATTGGTCAGTTTTGCAAAAAATCTGAGTCCTTTTGCAGTTAAAACTGGAAGGACTGCTGAAAACTGCTGATAAAACCGAACTGCCAGGGTCTGGTTGCTAGGGCAGATAGTACACTATTTAAAAGGTACTCAGCTGCAGGCTAAGTTTGTACACAGTGGTGCCTTGCCTTATGTTGTGATAGCCTGTAATGTCAGTGGATTCAGACTTGTTAGGAATTTCACTTATTTTACTTACCGCCACTTTTAGCAGGAAGCTGAAGTTTTTAGCCGTTCCTGTGACTGGCAACCACATTTTTTTGCTCTCGGCAGCCAAGTTGTGTTTGTTACATCAGCTTTGATGTGGGTGATCTGTTAAGAGCTGTCCTCTGATGTCTGCAGGTACTGACACCCACCTAATAAATATTGTAATGGCTGTGAATGGACCCTCCTTCTAGGGCTGTAGCCAGCTGCCGTGTCTGGTTTCATTAGTTGCTTGTGCACCAAGAAGTGTGGGCAGGGGAAGCAGACATACATCCCCAGCACTGTGACCTGCAGTTTACTGCGCATGTTCGATTATGATGAGACGCATGAAAGGCAACTGAATGGGCAGACTAAATAATGCAGGAGGACGGGTTATGGGCGAAAACTAACAAAAGGTGGGTCGGACCAAAGAGCAAAAGGGAGCGTAAAAAAACAGTTAAAAGGTCCCTCAGGGAGGTTCTGGGAACAGTCGTTTAAACAGCGCCAGCAACAGGAAGCCCAATAGTTTCAACAAGGGCCAAAACACCAAGTTTGCAAACCGACAAAGAAGCTGAAAAAGGCAATTTCACTGGATGGTAAGACAAAAGCACATTACACCATAAGTAACTAAAAAACACATTACCAGCAGAGTGCCCCTATAAGGCTGGTCCAAAACAAGAACTCTGGATCATTCACCTTGTACTCATTGGGGGAGATTTATCAAAACCTGTCCAGAGGAAAAGTTGCTGATTTGCCCATAGCAACAAATCAGATCACTTCTTTTATTTTTGAAAAGGCCTCTGAAAAATGAAAGAAGCAATCTGGTTGCTATTAGAGATGAGCACATTTTTTAAAAACTTGATTCAGCCGATTTGCCTAATTTTCTGAAAATATTGGGTTTGGTCCGAATTTATTCGCAGCGAATCGCTATTAAAAACAGCTATTTCTGGGTTACAGAGAGACTCAATAGGGGAATAGAACACTTTGCCTTGTCTTCACTCATAGGGAGTATGCTGTGTTTGGGAAATAATACTGTTATTCAGTATGACATGCAGATTACCAGCATTGCTATTAGAATCACTGTTGCAGAGCGGCACAATGACAGAACCTGGAGGTGGCATCAGTATGAGGAGACCATATGGCGGCAGAATGGCACCGCTTGGAGGTGGCGGCAGCAGGAGGAGACCATATAGTGGCTGAATGACACAGCCTGGAGGTGGCGGAAGCATGAGGAGACCATATAGTGGCTGAATGATACAGCATAGAGGTACGGCAGCATGAGGAGACCATATAGTGGCTGAATGACCCAGCCTGGAGGTGGCAACAGCCTGACAAGACCATAGGACCTCACAATTGAAAAGATATTTTTTAACATTTAAATTGAAGATTTCAAATAGATGAACCTAAAATGGTTTATTTAATGTGCCAGCAGCATGGCTGAATGATACAGCATAGAGGTACGGCAGCATGAGGAGACCATATAGTGGCTGAATGACCCAGCCTGGAGGTGGCAACAGCCTGACAAGACCATAGGACCTCACAATTGAAAAGATATTTTTTAACATTTAAATTGAAGATTTCAAATAGATGAACCTAAAATGGTTTATTTAATGTGCCAGCAGCATGAGGAGACCACATGGTGGCACAATGACACAGCCTGGAGGTGGCAGCAGCATGGGAAGACAATAATCTGGCAGAATGACACAGCCTGGAGTTGGCGGCAGCATGAGGAGACCACATAGTGACTGAATGACAAAGCCTGGAGGTGGCAGCAGCATGATGAGACCATATAGTGGCTCAATGACACAGCCTGGAGGTGGCGGCAGAATGAGGAGACCATATAGTGGCTGAATCACACAGCCTGGAGGTGACAGCAGCATGATGAGACCATATAGTGGCTGAATGACACAGCCTGGAGGTGGCGGCAGAATGAGGACACCATATAGTGGCTGAATCACACAGCCTGGAGGTGGCGCAAGCATGAGAAGAACATATGGTGCCAGAATGAGACAGCCTGTAGCTGGCATCAGCATGAGAAGAAGATACGGTGGCAGAATGAGATTGCCTAGAGCTGGCATCTGCATGGGGAGAACATATGGTGGCAGAATGAGACAGCTTGGAGCTGGCATCAGCATGAGGAGAACATATGGTGGCAGAATGAGACATCCTGGAGCTGGCATCAGCATGAGGAGAACATATGGTGGCAGAATGAGACAGCCTGGAGCTGGCATCGGCATGAGGAGAACATATGGTAGCAGAATGAGACAGTCTGGAGCTGGCATCAGTATGAGGAAAACATATGGTGGCAGAATGACAAAGCCTGGAGCTGGCATCAGCAGCATCAGGAGTCCAGAAAGTGACCCGGTGACAGAGTGGGGCGGTGGGTGGCAATATCAGTACCTGGTGATGAGGGCGGGTGAAAGAAGGAGAATTTGGCATCAGATGTGTGGCATCAGGCAGGTGGCAGGATCAGAATTGTTGCTGAGGCAGGTAGGTAGAAGAAAACGGTCTCTTTTGTAAAAGTGTTAGTGTGCACAAGTATTGAGGATATGCATTACGTAAAACTTAACTTTTAATAATATTCTTAGGGTAAAATATATGTACCCCCAATTTTTTCTTTATTTAACAAAAGGAAAGGTGTGCAAAAAACACCATGTGCCACCTACACCACCAAGTATTTATGTGATGCAAAGACCTCTACAATGGACCATACGTTGTTCCCTTCCACCTTATAATCGGTGGGAGTAAAAACTTCCCCTGTAAGGCCCTACTCTCGCACTAAAAAAGGTGGACCCACACATCAACCTCTCCCTACTTCCATCTACAAACACTGTCAATTCCCAGGGTTTTAGTTGGAAATAGGGAGAGGTTACTGTGTGAGTCCGCCCTTTTGAGGGAGAATAACACTTGCCTCCAAAAGGTGGAAGGGAACAACGTATTGTCCATTGTAGCAGGAGGGGTTAAAACTTTCCCCGTTAAGGCCCTACTCGTGCCCTATTAATTCCCTTCTTGGCCAGTGTTACTTGTCCTAAAAAGGGTGGCCCCACACAGGAACCTCTCCCTATTTCGACCTAAAAACCCTGGGAAATGGCAGTGTTTTTAGGTGGAAATAGGGAGAGGTTCCTGTGTGGGGCCATCCTTTTTAGGGGGAGTAACACTTGCCGAGAAGGGAATTAATAGTGCGAGAGTAGGGGCTTACAGGGGAAGTTTTACCCCCACCTGTTACAATGGACCATACGTTGTTTCCTTCCACCTTTTAGAAGTCTTTGCATCACATTAATACTTGGTGGTGTAGTTTGCACATGGTATTTTTTGCACACCTTTCCTTTTCTTAGATATAAAAAAAATTGGGCTCTGTATATTTTATCCTAAGAAGAGTTAAGTTTTAGCTAATGGATATCTTCGATACTTACTTGTGGTCTGATGCGGAGGAATTTCTGTAACTGGGGAGCAGCACCTTAAACATGTTTTGCACTATCCATATTTGTGAAGTGTTCGTGTGGCACCATGGTCAATCTACTGGCTGATCCATGCCTGATTCATCTTCACAAAGGTCCGTCTCTCCACATTTTTCGTGGACAGACGAGCTCTCCTTGGGGTTACTATGGCCCCTGTCACACTAAACACCCGCTCTGATGGCACACTACTGGCCGGGCAGGACATCTTTTACAGGGCAAACTCTGCACAAATCAAGTTTGGCTGCCCAGAAGTCCAGGGGATCTTCAATGTGTTTTGGCAGGGTCATGTCAAGGTATGCCACCACCTGCTGGTTCAGGTCCTGCTCCAGGTCTACCAGCTGATGATGATTTGCTTTACTATGCGGGTGAAGAAAGCTACTCATCAGCGACTGTAGGCTGCTGCTTATGGAGCTGGTACTGCTTCTACCACCCCTCCCCAGCAGCCATGGCAGTGGAACATGAGCACAGAGGGCCCCCCCGACTCAGACCTGCGAGAGGATGGACGATGGCACAAATAGACATTGGCAAACTGACTATATAGGATAGTAGGTCAGTTTGTCCTCCCTCTCAGTGGGGGTAAAAACAGCCCACACTTTGTGCCGGTAGGGAGGGTCCAACAAGGTGGAGAGCCAGAAGTCATCCCGCTGCCGAATGGTGACAATTCAACAGTCACTATGCAAGCAAGTGAGCATGCATCCTGTCATTTGTGCAAGTAACTCGGAGGGACTACCTGCCTCCATCTCCACTGCATACAGCCACAGTGTGTCTGGGTCCTCTGTCTCGTCCTCCTTATCACCCTGTAGCTCCACAGCCTACTCCTGCTCCTGATCTCCTGTCAGATGACTATAAAAACCACCCATTTCGCAAAACCTTGCCTTTGCTCCACTTTCCCCGCTCCCCTTCTCCTTCTCTTCCAGTTCAGCCCCTAAAGGGCTCATGTGGCCGTGAGATGTAGGCGCCACATCTCCAATGTCCTGACCAGCCATCGTTTCCAACATGTGTTGTAGGAAATGAAGCAGTGGAATGACGTTGTTCATCCCGTAATCCTGGTGACTGACTAATAATGTGGCTTCCTCAAAGGGCCTGAGCAAATGGCAGGCGTCACATATGAGCTGCCATTGCTTGACATTGAAGTTACACAGGGGAGTCCCCCTATCCGCTTGGATCATCAAGAAATCGGTGTTGGCTGTTCTCTGTTCGTATAGTCAGTCCAACATATGGAGGGTGGAATTCCAACGTGTGGAAACGTCACAAATCACACTATGTTGGGGGATGCTATTCTGATGCTGCAGCTCAAGGAGGGTGTGCTTTGCGGTGTACAAGTGGCTGAAGTGCATGCAAAGTTTCCTTCCCGTTGTTAGGATGTCTTGCAGATGGGGGGAACACTTCAGAAACCGCTTGACAACCAGATTGAGCAAGTGTGCCATGCAGGGCGCATGGCTCAGGCTTCCTTGTCGCAGCGCAGACAAGATGTTCTTCCCATTGTTAGTCACCATGGTTCCCATTTCCAGTTTTTGTGGAGTAAGCCATGATTTGATTTCTTGATGATTGACTTTTAGCAGTTCCTCCCCTGTGTGACTCCATTTGCCAAGCCAATCCATGTGAAGAACAGCATGACACCGCTGTGCCCTGCACACATGGTATGCTGGAGGGTCACTGAGACTTGTCCGTGCAGTGGAGGCTGAGGACACGATGGAGGATGAGGAGGCAGAGTCGCACACTGTCACAGGACCAATGGCCTGAGAGCGTGGAGGTGGAAGCGGCGTGACCTGTCCAAGTTGCAGTTGTGGCTGTGCAGGAACCACATTTACCCAGTGAGCCGTAAAGGACATGTATTGTCCCTGACCGTAGTTACAGCTTCCTACGTCGGCGCTGCCGTGCACTTTGGTACACACCGACAGGCTCAAGGAATGGCCCACCTTCTGTTCCACAAAATTGTGGAAGGCTGGTACTGCCTTTTTCACAAAGAAATGACGGCTTGGGACTCTCCACCTCAGCTCGGCACAAGCCATCAGTTCTCTGAACTGCAGGCACATTCAGCTTCTGCGCCGTTGGATGAGTGGGCGCATTCTGTTGTCTCTTGGACATGGCTCCGATGATGGATTGCTGGAGAAATGATTGACTCAAAGTAGGAGGAGCGGGAACATCTGGAGCATCAGAAGATGGGTATGACAGACAGCTCCATTCGGCTGAGGTGGTGGAGCCTTGGTTGGCTGAAACGGAGCAGCATGCCACTGGGTAATGCAGCAGACTGGACCACCGCATCAGAGCCACGGTTCTCCCAGGCCACTTTATGGTGATGCTGCATATGTTGACGCAGGGAGGTGATGCCAATATTGGGACCCTGGCCACGCTTCACCTTCTGCCGACACATCTTGCGTTTGGTTATGTGAACCTCCTCCGGATGCTTGAAGAAAAACTGCCACACTGCCACACTGCCAAGTAGCTGATGTTCCCCCAACAGTCTGCACTGATCGACTACTACTGCCACCGACTCTAGGAACCCCTACCTCCCGGGAAGGTAGGCTGCCACAAAGCTACCCCGGGCAGGTTTGGCTCCAGACTTTCCACTTCTGCCAACATGTTGACTGCCAAACATGCTATCACCTTGCTGGCTCAGCTGCTGCCTCGTGGTCAACCTGCATTTCTCTTCTCCTGATGATGATGATGAAGCCTCTTCTGCACCCGGCTCCCAAGTGTGATCGGCTTCATCATCATTGAGTTGTGTCTGCACATCACTGATGTCCTCTTCAGGTTCCTCAACAGTGTCTACTTCAGGAGCCTGAATGCTCGCAACACCACCTCCCACGTCACTCTCCTCATCACTACTTGCTCGCCTAGCGGAGAAAGTGGTGGATGTCTCCTCCCCTTCTTGGCTGGCAGTAGCTGCTGACTGTCCTCTAGTAGATCGTCCTCACTAAATAGTGGAGCTGAACCCACAGCATACGATTCTTCTGTGGGGGAGGGAACAGCACAGAGGCAATAGGCCATGCCAACTGAGGCATGTGTCTGAGGAACCCACCGACTGTTGACTGGGGGTGTCAGATGTCACTTGCTATGAAGTGGATGACCAAGTTAACCAATTGATGACAGGAGATGGTTTGTTGGTCGAGACACGACCGCTAGCTGATACCGGGAGCTCAGGCCTCTCACTGCCACTCCTGCTGCCACTTGCCGCTAGTCTGCTGCGACCTCTGCCTTATGAATTTATGCCTCTGCCACTGCTCTGTGCATGTCCTGGCACTTCTCTGCCTGACATAGTTATACACCAGCTGAGTGTGTATATGCTACAATTATGAGAGGAAGACAATACGCTCCACTACCCATAAAACTGTATTAGACTACAGAAACAAGTGTATAGCTTTGGCTGGCCTTTCACAGTAACTGGGCACAAATTAGTTTTTCAGGAAAAAAAACGTACACCACGTAGGTGTACGTACAGTTTACACTTATGAGAGCTGGACAATACGCTCCACTTAAAACTGTATAAGGCTACAGAAATGAGGGTGTAATAACTAGTCCCAAATTAGTTTAAAAAAAAAGAAAAACATACACCACCTATGTATGCACAGGTTACACTTATGAGAGGACAATAAGCTCCGCTACACAACCTGTATTAGGCACTGTAATCAGGTGACTATGGCTTTTTGTGCTCACCCTAACTGGCCCCTGTTAGCTTTACAGTTGTACAACCAACTGCAGCAGTATAGACTCGCTGTGTTGTAGAGCCCAGTACAGTATTATTAGGCACTAATAGCAGTTGACAATGGCTTTTAGTCCTCTGACCCCTTTAAGCTTTAGAGTTGCTGTACATCCCACTGCAGCAGTAGGGTCGCTGTGTATTACATCCAAAAGTGTACTTTCTCTCGGTCAGTGCTTTTCTGCAGTGATTTGGGCATGTGGTGAATCACTGCTGTCAAGCTGCTTTTCTGTGCAGCGCACACAATGCTCTATCTCTCCCTGCAATGAAACGCTCTCTCTGAAATAAAATGGTGAAAGGGGTATTCCAGGAAAAAACTTTTTTATATATATCGACTGGCTCCAGAAAGTTAAACAGATTTGTAAATTATTTCTATTAAAAGTTAAGGTTGTTCTTTTCCATCTAAATCCTCTCTGATGACACCTGTCTCGGGAAACACCCAGTTTAGAAGAGGTTTGCTATGGGGATTTGCTTCTAAACTGGGCGTTTCCCGAGACAGGTGTCATCAGAGAGGATTTAGACAGAAAAGAACAACCTTAACTTCAGAAGCTCATAAGTTCTGAAATGATTAAGATTTTTTAATAGAAGTAATTTACAAATCTGTTTAACTTTCTGGAGCCAGTTGATATATAAAAAAAAGTTTTTTCCTTTAATATCCCTTTAAGTGAGTGACTGGCCGCAAGATGTCTGTCGATTATATTGGGCTGTGACATTACAGGGGTGGCTAGCTGCTGATATGTTGCATGCTGCATGTGATTCAGGGTCATCCCGCCTACCCTCTTTGCCACCTTCCCAGAGTTTCTTGCCCCATGTCCTCACATGTGGATCCACCATTTTAGATGCCATGGAGTGTTTAATGAAGCGATTCGTGCAATTCAATTGAGGTGATTTTCGGATTCTTTGTGAAGCGAGTTTTTCCTGAAATTCGTAACGAATTTGGATTCATCAGATTCGATTCGCTCAACCCTAGTTGCTATGGACAACTCAGCAACTTTTCCTCTGAACAGGTTAGATAAATCTCTCCCTCTGTGATTGGATTTCAGCCAAGCGCAGAGACCACTGTGGCAACTCTGTACAACTTTTGATGCTATAGAAATTCTGCTGTTCAGAGGCTGCTACAGAATCCTGCTGTTAAATTGCTACAGAACCTTCTGTTCAACTGCTCCAAAGCTATTGAGAGATGGTTACCAAGCCTGTTGTTAACGGGGTACTATGCCTCTATACATCTTATCCCCTATCTGATACCCTGTCTGATCAGATGTCTGATCTTTGGGCTGGCATTGTGGCGTTCCAAACATGGAAGCTTGGGGTTTCCGTGTTCATGACATTGCACAATGTCTCTTATCCATGTCTATCCTTTGGATAGGGGATAAGATGAAAAGGGGCATAGTACCCCTTTAAGCTTTTGTAGAACGTGCTGTCCAGTTCCTATAAAACATTGACGACATCGACAACATTTTTATTGTTTGGTCAAGTTCATTTAGAGACTTTAGAGACTTCGTCTCTGCCTTAAACAGTAATAATATTGGTCTGTGATTCACCTCCGACATTCAGAGGAACGATCTTCCCTTCTTGGACGTTACCATCAAAAGAGGTACCAATGGGAGGATAGAAACCTCTCTCTATCGGAAACCAACAGCTGGGAACATACTCCTAAGATGGGAAAGTTCACACACAAAACCATTACGGAGAGGGATGCCGAAAGGTCAATTCCTACTTTTATGTAGGAATTGTTCCTTGGATGAGGAATTCCTAAGAAAAGCAGCTGATCTCTTGGAGCAGTTTAAAGAAAGAGGCTATCCAACCAAATGCCTCAAAGAAGCTCTGCAAGTGGCATATCAGACACCTAGAAGCAGATTACTTACTCCCAAAGACAGAGAAACGGGGAATCCAACTACCAGACTTATAGGCACCTATGATGACGCTGCTCCCAAAATCAGAAATATTGTGTCCCAACACTGGAAAATTCTTCTACTGGATCTGGATCTGAATGAAATACTAACTAGTACTCCATCTATAACATATAGAAGAGGAAGAAATCTAAGAGACCGGCTAGTAAATAGCCACTTCAAACCCCCTACCACCTCTACATGGTAGGACAGAAGACAGATGTGTACATTCAAATGTGGCAAATGTCGGGCCTGTCGATTTATCAATACAGGCCCCTCTTACACAGATACCTACCTCAGTCGTTCTTTTCCTGCAAAATCTTTTGCAAATTGTCAATTGAGTAATGTTGTCTATATCTGCATATGTAAATGCAGAGCTAGATATGTGGGGAAAACTACAAGAGATCTTAAAAACCGTATTTTAGAGCATATAGGGGATATAAACAACTCAAGAGATAAACCAGTCGCACGCCATGTAAATGAAAAGCATAACAGAGAGCTAAATAATATTTAATTCTAAGTACTAGAAACAGTAAAAGCAGGGTTCAGAAGAGGAGACATAGATCTAATAGTGAAACAAAAGGAAACCAAGTGGATCTTCACACTTGGCATAGTACATCCAAATGGACTGAACCCCATTGATCACCTTATTCAGACCCTCAAGGGACATTTGTGTCTAGGAAGCCATTGTTTAATTCCTATAGATTCCCTTTTGGGAATCCAAAAAAACCCTGTTTTCCCATATACTACTTAACTTGGTAAAATTCCATATGCTTTATTGTATACTACACACTATTTAAAAACAAATAGCACTGTTTTCTCTATTTGCTATTTTAATAAGGTAATTTGCTTGCGCAGATATCTCTGCTATTTATGATGTATTTGTATCAGGGCAACCCCGTGTGCCTGCAGGTCACACTCGGTAGATTGCAATTAGTGTTGAGCGGCATAGGCCATATTCGAATTTGCGAATATTCGTGAATATATGGACGAATATTCGTCATATATTCGCGAATATTCGCATATTCGTAATATTCTCGTTTTATTTTCGCCTATGCAAATATTCGCGTGTGCGAAAATTAACATATGCGAAAATTTACGTATACAAAAATTAACATACGCGAAAATTCGCGTATGCGAAAATTAGCATATGAAAATTTGCGCATATGCGAAAATACGCACACCAGTCTCACACAGTAGCATTGAGTATTCTTTACACCACACAAGCTGGAAGCAGAGAGGGATGATCACTGTGATGTGTACTGTGAAAAAAAAACGAATATTCGTAATTACGAATATATAGCGCTATATTCACGCATATTCGCGAATAAAATTCGAACTGCGAATATTCGCGAGCAGCACTAATTGCAATGAGCAACAGTGCTATGATTATTAAAAACTCCACTCTGCCCCCCTCAACATGTTTCGCTACGATGTAGCATTATCAAGAGGTAGCGGGCAACTCTACCTCTTGATAATGCTACGTCGTAGCGAAACATGTTGAGTGTCACGATTCGGCTTCCAGGTAGTGGATCCTCTGTGTCAGCGAGGGATTGGCGTGGACCGTGCTAGTGGACCGGTTCTAAGAGACTACTGGTTTTTACCAGAGCCCGCCGCAAAGCGGGATGGTCTTGCTGCGGCAGTAGCAACCAGGTCGTATCCACTAGCAACGGCTCTACCTCGCTGACTGCTGAGAAGGCGTGGGACAGAAGGACTAGGCAGAGGCAAGGTCAGACGTAGCAGAAGGTCGGGGGCAGGCGGCAAGGTTCGTAGTCAGGATGGGTAGCAGAAGTTCAGGTACACAGGCTTTGGACACACTAAACGCTTTCACTGGCACAAGGCAACAAGATCCGGCAAGGGAGTGCATGGGAGGAGATCAGATATAGCCAGGGAGCAGGTGGAAGCCAATTAAGCTAATTGGGCCAGGCACCAATCATTGGTGCACTGGCCCTTTAAGTCTCAGAGAGCTGGCGCGCGCGCGCCCTAGAGAGCGGAGCCGCGCGCGCCAGCACATGACAGCAGGGGACCGGGACGGGTAAGTGACCTGGGATGCGATTCGCGAGCGGGCGCGTCCCGCTGTGCGAATCGCATCCCCAACGGCCAAGACAGTGCAGCGCTCCCGGTCAGCGGGACTGACCGGGGCGCTGCAGGGAGAAAGACGCCGTGAGCGCTCCGGGGAGGAGCGGGGACCCGGAGCGCTAGGCGTAACAGTACCCCCCCCCCTTAGGTCTCCCCTTCTCTTTGTCCGGTAACTGCCTCCCCTGGGATGAGGACACCGGGAAAGAATGGAGGGTTTCCTCAACGGCAGGCAGTACAGCAGGAGTGGGAATGGGGAGGGAGGGCAGAGGGCGAGGCCTGGCACGGGGCAGTGTGACACCAGGACGGGGGCCATGGGGAGGCACAGAGGCTTGCCTGACGGGACTGGGAGGGGGGGAGAGGCACTTCCTGTGGCAGGCAGAGTCCCAGTTCCTGATCTCCCCGGTGGTCCAATCAATGGTGGGGGAATGAAGCCGGAGCCAAGGCAGACCGAGGAGGACCTCAGAGGTACAGTTGGGGAGAATGAAGAACTCAATCCTCTCAAGGTGGGGTCCAATAGACATGAGGAGGGGCTCTGTGCGGTAACGCACGGTGCAGTCCAATCTGGCTCCGTTGACCGCGGAAATGTAGAGCGGCTTGACGAGACGGGTCACCGGGATGCTGAATTTATTAACAAACGACTCCAAAATAAAATTTCCAGAGGCACCGGAGTCCAAGCAGGCCACGGCTGAGAGGGAGGAGTTGGCTGAAGAAGAAATCCGCACGGGTACCGTGAGACGTGGAAGAGCAGACTTGGAACCAAGAGACGCAACACCCACGTGAGCTGGGTGCGTGCGTGCGTTTCCCAGGCGTGGAGGACGGATAGGGCAATCCACCAAGAAATGCTCGGTACTGGCACAGTAAAGACAGAGATTTTCTTCCCTACGGCGATTCCTCTCTTCCTGGGTCAGGCGAGACTTATCCACTTGCATGGCCTCCTCGGCGGGAGGCCCAGGCGTAGATTGCAACGGATACTGTGGGAGAGGTGCCCAGAGATCTAAGTCTTTTTCCTGGCGGAGCTCTTGGTGTCGCTCAGAAAAACGCATGTCAATGCGGGTAGCTAGATGGATGAGTTCTTGCAGATTGGCAGGAATCTCTCGTGCGGCCAGCACATCCTTGATGCGACTGGATAGGCCTTTTTTAAAGGTCGCGCAGAGAGCCTCGTTATTCCATGATAACTCGGAAGCAAGAGTACGAAATTGGATGGCGTACTCGCCCACTGAAGAATTACCCTGGACCAGGTTCAACAGGGCAGTCTCGGCAGAAGAAGCTCGGGCTGGCTCCTCGAAGACACTCCGGAGTTCAGTGAAGAAGGCCTGGACTGTGGCTGTGGCAGGATCATTGCGGTCCCAGAGCGGTGTGGCCCAAGACAAGGCCTTTCCTGAAAGAAGGCTTACTACGAACGCCACCTTAGACCGTTCTGAAGGAAACAAGTCCGACAACATCTCCATATGCAGGGAACACTGAGACAAAAATCCACGGCAGAGTTTAGAGTCCCCATCAAATTTGTCCGGCAGGGACAAGCGGAGGTTAGGAGCGGCCACTCGCTGCGGAGGAGGTGCCGGAGCTGGCGGAGGAGATGGTTGCTGCTGTAGCAGAGGCAGAAGTTGCTGTAACATGGCGGTCAACTGCGACAGCTGCTGTCCTTGTTGGGCAATCTGCTGCGATTGCTGAGCGACCACCGTGGGAAGATCAGCGAGACTTAGCAGCGGCACCTCAGCGGGATCCATGGCCGGATCTACTGTCACGATGCCGGCTGGCAGGTAGTGGATCCTCTGTGTCAGCGAGGGATTGGCGTGGACCGTGCTAGTGGACCGGTTCTAAGAGACTACTGGTTTTTACCAGAGCCCGCCGCAAAGCGGGATGGTCTTGCTGCGGCAGTAGCAACCAGGTCGTATCCACTAGCAACGGCTCTACCTCGCTGACTGCTGAGAAGGCGTGGGACAGAAGGACTAGGCAGAGGCAAGGTCAGACGTAGCAGAAGGTCGGGGGCAGGCGGCAAGGTTCGTAGTCAGGATGGGTAGCAGAAGTTCAGGTACACAGGCTTTGGACACACTAAACGCTTTCACTGGCACAAGGCAACAAGATCCGGCAAGGGAGTGCATGGGAGGAGATCAGATATAGCCAGGGAGCAGGTGGAAGCCAATTAAGCTAATTGGGCCAGGCACCAATCATTGGTGCACTGGCCCTTTAAGTCTCAGAGAGCTGGCGCGCGCGCGCCCTAGAGAGCGGAGCCGCGCGCGCCAGCACATGACAGCAGGGGACCGGGACGGGTAAGTGACCTGGGATGCGATTCGCGAGCGGGCGCGTCCCGCTGTGCGAATCGCATCCCCAACGGCCAAGACAGTGCAGCGCTCCCGGTCAGCGGGACTGACCGGGGCGCTGCAGGGAGGAAGACGCCGTGAGCGCTCCGGGGAGGAGCGGGGACCCGGAGCGCTAGGCGTAACATTGAGGGGGGCAGAGTGGAGTTTTTAATAATCATAGCACTGTTGCTCATTGCAATCTACCGAGTGTGACCTGCAGGCACATTGGGTTGCCCTGATACAAATACATCATAAATAGCAGAGATATCTGCACAAGCAAATGACCTTATTAAAATAGCAAATAGAGAAAACAGTGCTATTTGTTTTTAAATAGTGTGTAGTATACAATAAAGCATATGGAATTTTACCAGGTTAAGTAGTATATGGGAAAACAGGGTTTTTTTGGATTCCCAAAAGGGAATCTATAGGAATTAAATAAACAAATTTAACCCTCCATATACTGGTCCATACCAGTTATGGTGAATAGGAAGCCATTGGACACATATTCTCTATCTTAGGGAATGTCATTTCCGCTCCTCTTGTGTTCCACACCCTGGAACGCTAACCCTTGCCTTAGTGCCAGAGGTGATCTTACTTCCTTACTACGTGTGTTCCATCCTG
The DNA here is from genome assembly GCF_029499605.1 of Hyla sarda. Taxonomy (NCBI): domain Eukaryota; kingdom Metazoa; phylum Chordata; class Amphibia; order Anura; family Hylidae; genus Hyla; species Hyla sarda. The sequence continues at coordinate 320,892,060 of NC_079189.1, forward strand.
TGTTCCATCCTGAGTGCAGTCCCCTGCATCTCATGTATCAGAAGTGATCTCACTTCCGATATGTGCTCCAGCCTGAGCTGCAAGTAGACTGTGCTCCACAAAGGAGCGCGGCCCCCCGCATCTCACGCGCTGGAAGTGATCTTTCCAATACTGCGTGCTCTCCAGTGAGAAGCGCCGGAGACTCATAAATACCATTGGCCGGCACCCGTTATATGCCGTGCCAGTCTGCAGCTGATCGGGACCATATCCATACCGGAGCAAGACATCCCTAAGTAAGTTTTTACCTCCACATTTGCCTGCCACTTTTCCTTAGGCAATTGGTTGGCTGGCATTAAACTTATTATTATATCTATCTACCCAGGCAGATACCCGCTCTGGTCATGCTATCAAGGGCTCCTAAGTGTACTGGAGATGACCGGACACCTTGCTAGGTAGGCACTCTCTCTACCCAATACATAATCTCCTTTAATGCCAGCATATGTCCTTAATCTATATATACTGGTTTTAGGTATACCCATTTAGCATAGAAACCCCTGGTGGTGAAACGAGGAAAGGACATTCCTTACCCCCTGATCAGAGGTATATTACCATTTTTAGGACTATATCTTTTTATTTTGAGTTTTTGTATTTTAATATACTCAGACATTGCCTCATTAATTTCAAATATAGGATCGGCTTATGTGTGCCTTCCTCTGAAACCATTGCTACCCTCTGATATCTTATTCAGCTGAACCAGAGCTAATACTAAGAGGTGCGTTCTTGTTCTATCTTTAGGCATCATTTACACTCATCTTGTCAATCAGCCTTATATTTCCGACACCTAAATTTATTTTCCATCTTTTTACAGGATAACACATTACACTAGTATTATTGGCTATCTATTACCGGGATACAGACCTACATCCCTCGGACTACCTGTGCAGTAAATCGGACATGTACATAGGGTCTCTTTATTGCAGTGTACCTGATATTCACCTTTACCTCCTTGTTCCATATCGTGACATTAACTAATTGTGAGAAGAGAGACAAGGAGTTATTGGTGGCTACAGCTCCTGCTCCCTCCGGACTAGTCCCTGAAGAGTTGTGCCGCTTTGTTACGCGACACAATGAAACACGTTGGATTTTGCTTTGTTGTGACTAGCATTGTTATGTAATCACTGTACAGACTGTATATATGTGTATTGCATTCACTATAATCACTGTGTACGTATTGGAGGTTTTGTCAGTCAGCAATCAGACCACTAACAGTCTCTATACTTGTACTGCACCTGGTATCTTCCCCATCCCTTTATAATTAGGGAGAGGCAGGAGGTTCCAGATGCAGGCAGGCACTCTCTAGGAAGGGCCTCCATGCATTAATAGGTAGGGGGTCTAAACTGACTAGTAGGGTCAGAGTATAGGGGTTATTGGGGACAGGCCGATTATCCATGCATAGCTGTTACTGACCACGCTATCGTATCACCAATTGTTTAGTTATTAATACATTTTCGTACATGTTCTAATTTTAAAGAATACCAATAAAAGCTATATTTTAAGACCTTAGTGTATTTTCCTATTGTACAGTTCCTATAAAAGCCAATTGTTGAGCTGCAGCAGAGCCTTTTCTTGACAGACTTTCAGAGCCTTGTGTCTACTACTACATACCCTACTGTTTTGGCTACTGCAGAGCCTGTTTTTGACAGACTGTTATAGAGCCTGTTGTTAAGCTCCTTTTGGAAGGCAGTCACTAAGCCAGTTGTTGAGAAATAGTGCAAAGACTATAGGTAGCCATCACAATGACTTGCATTTCATGTCCATTGGGATTCTAGGCATTCTAACTACATGCCGTTCTATTGTACTCTATGTTAGAAGAGGATGGCTTATCCGAAACCTTCAGAGGCACATAGCTCTTGGTAGACAAGTGTCTTGGCATGACAAACTAGTTGGAATCTATCATGTTGGTGTAGATTCCTAGGGTCAAGTTAATGCTCAAGTAGTTAAAGGGGTATTCCAGGCCAAAACTTTTTTTTATATATCAACTGGCTCCGGAAAGTTAAACAGATTTTTAAATGACTTCTATTAAAAAATCTTAATCCTTCCAATAGTTATTAGCTTCTGAAGTTGAGTTGTTGTTTTCTGTCTAACTGCTCTCTGATGACTCACGTCCCGGGAGCTGTGCAGTTCCTATGGGGATATTCTCCCATCATGCACAGCTCCCGGGACGTGACATCATCATTGAGCAGTTAGACAGAAAACTTAGACAGAAGCTAATAACTATTGGAAGGATTAAAAATTTTTAATAGAAGTAATTTATAAATCTGTTTAACTTTCCGGAGCCAGTTGATATACATAAAAAAAGGTTTTGCCTGGAATACCCCTTTAACCCCTTAAGGACGCAGGACGTAAATGTACGTCCTGGTGCGGTGGTACTTAACGCACCAGGACGTACATTTACGTCCTAAGCATAACCGCGGGCATCGGAGCGATGCCCGTGTCATGCGCGGCTGATCCCGGCTGCTGATCGCAGCCAGGGACCCGCCGGCAATGGCCGACACCCGCGATCTCGCGGGCGTCCGCCATTAACCCCTCAGGTGCCGGGATCAATACAGATCCCGGCATCTGCGGCAGTGCGCGATTTGAATGAATGATCGGATCACCCGCAGCGCTGCTGCGGGGAGCCGATCAATCATAATGCCGCACGGAGGTCCCCTCTCCTTCCTCCGTGCGGCTCCCGGCGTCTCCTGCTCTGGTCTGTGATCGAGCAGACCAGAGCAGAAGATGACCGAAAACACTGATCTGTTCTATGTCCTATACATAGAACAGATCAGTATTAGCAATCATGGTATTGCTATGAATAGTCCCCTATGGGGACTATTCAAGTGTAAAAAAAAATGTAAAAAAATGTAAAAGTAAAAGTAAAAAAAAAGTGAAAAATCCCCTCCCCCAATAAAAAAGTAAAACGTCCGTTTTTTCCTACTTTACCCCCAAAAAGCGTAAAAAAATTTTTTTATAGACATATTTGGTATCGCCGCGTGCGTAAATGTCCGAACTATTGAAATAAAATGTTAATGATCCCGTACGGTGAACGGCGTGAACGAAAAAAAAAAAAGTCCAAAATTCCTACTTTTTTAATGCATTTTATTTAAAAAAAAATTATAAAAAATGTATGAAAAGTTTTTTATATGCAAATGTGGTATCAAAAAAAAGTACAGATCATGGCGCAAAAAATGAGCCCCCATACCGCCGCTTATACGGAAAAATAAAAAAGTTATAGGTCATCAAAATAAAGGGATTATAAAGGTACTAATTTGGTTAAAAAGTTTGTGATTTTTTTTAAGCGCAACAATAATAGAAAAGTATGTAATAATGGGTATCATTTTAATTGTATTGACCCTCAGAATAAAGAACACAAGTCATTTTTAACAAAAATTGTACGGCGTGAAAACCAAACCTTCCAAAATTAGCAAAATTGCGTTTTTCGTTTTAATTTCCCCACAAAAATAGTGTTTTTTGGTTGCGCCATACATTTTATGATATAATGAGTTATGTCATTACAAAGGACAACTGGTCGCGCAAAAAACAAGCCCTCATACTAGTCTGTGGATGAAAATATAAAAGAGTTATGATTTTTAGAAGGCGAGGAGGAAAAAATGAAAACGTAAAAATTAAATTGTCCTTAAGGCCAAAATGGGCTGAGTCCTTAAGGGGTTAAAGTGTCTCTGTCATTGGTTAAAATGTTTGACATGTCACAGAAACATGTAAACATGTTACTGATCAGGGTCTCTGTGCTGAGATCACCACGGCTGCTGGCAACATACTTCACAGCTTGCTGTGCTCTCTGCCCAGAGGCAAAACTTGTAGTATCTGGGCCCTGATGAAAAATCTGCAACAGGGCCCCATGTGCCAATTATAATACTGGTCTCTTATGGGGCAGATGTTCCTCTGGGATTCCTTTCACACCAGGGCCCCGGTGCGACTGCTACCTATGCTCCCCCTATAGTTACGCCTCTGTCTAGGCCCAGTTGCATTAGATGGGTTCCATTATAAGTCTATGGAGCTTGTCTAGTGTAACTGGATGGAGATTGCAGTGAGCTGGGTAGGGAAGCTTTTCCTCACTCATTATTTGTTCAAATAGTGGCAAATCAGTGGAACGTCACTAACTCTATGTCCTGTATTGGGGAAATAATACAATAATAGCATAGTAACATTAACATATCACATGAGAGTATTAATAGCTAAAATGGAGAGAATAATGAGTAAGACAAACTTACATTGAAATTCCTAAGCCCTTCAGAAGTTCTAAACCTTGACCATGTTTTATTGGATATACAAAACCATATACAATAATGAGGCCAAACAAGCATTGTACTATGTGCATTATCAAGTAACCTGCAACAAAAGAAGCAAATGTAAGTAAATCAAAAACAAAACAGATCATAATATTAGTTTCTAAGGGGGTACAATAATTATTTATAATGTTTTTAATTACCATTTGGCAATTCTTAAACAATAAGAAATGAAAAAGAAAAAAATGCGGGAGAGAGACAAAGTGAGATCAATGAGGGAAGTCCTCATGTTCTTAGCACTCTGTAGGGGAAAAATGGGGATGGGGAGGGGGGAGGTAGGAGATGTGTGGATTCAACATCCACCAGTATAAGACGGATCAGTCAACCCAAAAGCCCAGAAGATGGTAGCCATGGGTAGGCAATGCAAAGAGTCATTAAAGCGCAACTGTCACTTAGAACAGACTTATGAAGCTGCACGTGCGGTACACTAAGGTTTCGCAGGCCTATTCTAGGCATACCTTTATATATGAATCAGGCTGCTATACCCTTAAAGAAAACTCCTTTGTAATTCCTCATGGAGTCAGGCAAACAGCCGAAAAGGCAGGGCCTAGGGTCCGGTATGCTCCGAGGCTGCACCGCCTCTCTCTTGTTACATTGCTCTGGTGACTGACAGCCAGTGCATATGCAGCAAAACTACACAGGGCCCCCTGGGCAGACGAGCCCTGTTTGTCCATCAACTGTGCAACTTAGCTGGAGGGAGTTGGTGTGCCCCCAGAGCATGGTGGACTCTACCTCTCAGACTATTTGCTGGGCTCCAGAAGGAATAACAAAGGCATTTTCTGTGAGTATACAGCAGCCTAGCATAGGCCTGTGAAGCCCTAGTGCACTGTATGTTCTCAAAGGTATTGAGAACTAGCCTGGTGGACCATTTCTTTATCCAGGAGTACATTGCTGTGAAATCTGGTTTCCCAGTGGAGAAAAGTATGGTTAATGGAAATAAAGCTTGCCGATTGTGCAATGTCTGCTGCATTAGGTATAGTCCCACTACCCTCAGGCAGAGAATGAATTACTGAGGCAGAAATGGAAAATATGCCAGGTTAAATGTAAGGACCTAGGAGGAGAGGAGAGACACAATTTTTTACATACCCCATAAAATATGTGCAACTTGCCACCCTGAGTATCTTGCTATGGCAGCCTAGATGTGAGAAAGATATAAATGCATTTTATCATTAATTTTAAAAAAATTACATGTTTCAGTATAATACATCTGAATAACACTATTTGAAAAAGATGTTGGGGTAACTGTTCTTTAGCTCATAATGTATTTAAATAACTGGTCTCTAAAGTAATATGTTTTGTTAGCCAGGGGGTTAAAGGGAACCTGTCATCAGATTTTACCATGTATAACATGTGGCAATGCGTTATATATGGTAAAATCTTTGTTCCTACCGGCAGGGATGGTGGGGATATGTTAGAAAGTATCCCCCACCGGCCCCATAAGTAGTCCCCTGGGCGGGAAGCTATACTAACCTAGTTCCATCTTCTCTAGCTGTAATCACGCCCCCTCAGCATGATTGACAGCCTGAGACACCACTTTGCTCTCAAACTGTGATGACATGGGCTGTGGCCGGGCTGTCAACCATGCTGAGGGGGTATGATTACAGCCAGAGCAGCGGACTAGGTGAATATAGCTCCTCGTTCAGGGGACTACTTATGGGGATGGCAGGGGACACTTTCAAACTATATATCCTCACCTTCCCTGCAGGTAGGAGCATCTCTTTAGGATGGCGAGGAAGAAGTGTTGCCACGCGTTATATATGGTTAAATCTGATGACAGGTTCCTTTTTAAAGTTTTTTGCCTCACATAGGCTATAACTAGTGATTAGTGATGAGCGGCAGGGGCCATATTAGAATTTGCAATATTTTGCGAATATATGCATCTGAAGGATTCATGCTATGTTTGCTAAATTCACATATTGATGCTATGTTCCTTTTTTATTTCCCATGCAAAAATTCGTAATGAAATTTGCATAGTGCGCACGCGCAATTATATCTTACACCTAAAAGAAGAGAAGGATCAGTGTCCAGTCTGGAAGTGCTGATATATGCATAAATATTCGCATAAATTTGCATATAAAAAAAAATATTCATCATTATGAATATACATCACTATTTTCTAAATATTTGCAAAATCGCATTTGAATATTTGCGCTCAACACTACTAGTGATTAGTTTTGTGCGCGAATATCGGCACTTCACGATTTTGCGAATATTTGGAATATAGTGATATATATTCAAAATGATGAATATTCATTTTTTTAATGCGAATATCGGCAGTTCCAGACTGGACACTGATCCCTCCCTTCTTTTAGGTAAGATATATATAATTGCGCATGCGCACTATGCAAATTTCATTACGAATTTCCGCATGAAAAAAAAAGAGAATGAACATAGCGGATATGCGAATTTCGTGAACATAGGATGCTATTTGTCCATATATTCGTGAAATATCGCGAATTTGAATATGGCCCCTGCCACTCATCACTAGTAGTGGGAGGGGCCATATTCGAATTTGTGATATTTCATGAATATATGGACGAATATTCATCCTATGTTCATGAAATTCGCATATGTGCTATGTTCATTCTCTTTTTTTCCATGCATATATGCGCAGTTATATATATCTTACCTAAAAGAAGGGAGGGATCAGTGTCCAGTCCGGAAGTGTGGAAATTCACATAAATATTTGCATAAATTTGTACAAAAAAAACTGAATAGTCATCATTACGAATAAATATCACTATATTCAAAATATTTGCGAAATTGTGAAGTGTCGATATTCGCGGTAAAAATTTGCATCTCGAATATTCGTTCTCAACACTAGCTGTAACTAGAGGTGCCCATACATGCAAGTGTATGGGATCATCTTGGTTTATTGTATGTGTATGTCTGGTTTATGTGTTACTGGAACTGTGTGAAATGTGTAGAATGCTTTGTGTGTACACATTTGCTTGGTATTCTGGCAATAAGGGAAACGGACAAATATGTCTTCCCTTGACTTAATTTGTTTTAGGTAATGTGTAAAATAAGCACATGTTTATTCTCTGAAGGATACAGTGATTTTCAACTATTACATTTTTAGTTTTTCTTCCTTTCCTTTCAATAGCCACAACTCGTTAAATGTTCCACCTACAGGTTCATATAAGGGCTTGTTTTATGTGGGACCAATTGTTCTTTGTATTTACAGATACCCAATTTATATTGGCTTTGTTTTATTTTACTACATTTAAAACATAACTTTCACACCACGTTTTTGCAATACAGTTCCCGTATATGTTTTCAATTTGAGAACTGTACGGAACCACATTGAAAACTGTATGCCAAAAGACGCATCAGGTTATGTCCGTTTTGCATCCTGTACGGTTTTGTCGTTTTTTTCCGTAGCCTACCGTGGTTTTTGGTCCGGCTGAAAAAACGTATTGAAACGTATACTTTTTTAAAACATGGGAGTTAATGGGAACCTTACAGATCCGTATGTGCATACATTCCATCCAGTTTTCATCATATGGTTTTTGACTTTGCACAGTTTTTTTCTTGGAATTTCAATGAAACAAGGGAAACTTTATTCATAATGGAATGAAAAGTTAAAAACTTATACTTTTTTTTTCTTAAAAAACGGATGCAACCGGACATCAACTTTCAAACCATGTACAGTTTTCAACCATATACGGATTAAAAATTTTACACACGTTTTGATACAGTTTAGTCAGGTTTTGAGGAATCTGTTTTTTATCAAAAACCTGATATGGGAACTGTATTGAAAAAACGTGGTGTGAACTCAAACAAAGAAAATAAGTATGCTTTTTTTCTGATAAATGAAAAGACCAAAATCAGCAATTCTGGCGCTCGGTATTGTTTGAATGTTTACACTGTTCTCTGTGCGGTTTTTCATTAAAGTTTTATTTCAATAAGGCAGGCTGTATAAGCAGACTGAAAACCGATGGCATGGAGAAAAGAGAAGTCTTCTAGTCGCCATTTTAAAAGCTGGAATTTCATTGGTTGCTCTGGGCAACTACACGACTCTGGATTTTGCTGAAGCATGAGGAGACCTTATAGTGTCTGAATGGCACAGCCTGGAGGTAGCCGAAGCATGAGGAAACCATATGGTGTCTGAATGGAACAGCTTGGAGGTGGCTGAAGCATGAGGAGACCATATAGTGGCTGAATAGCACAGCCTGGAGTTTGTGGCAGAATGAAGAGACCATATAGTGGTTGAATGGAACAGCCTGGAGGTGGCTGAAGCATGAAGAGACCATATAGTGTCTGAATGGCACAGCTTGGAGTTGGCTAAAGCATGAGGAGACCATATATAGGTAATGTCCTAGGTCCAGCAGCATCACTAAACCATGTAGTTGCTGAATGAGACAGACTGGAGCTGGTTGAAGCATCAGTAAACCATATATTGGATGAATGGCACAGCCTGGAGGTGACTGATGCATGAGGAGACCATATAGTGGCTGAATGAGACAGCCTGGAGGTGGCAGCAGCAGCATCAGGAGTTCTTAAAGTGACTCGGTGTCAGAGTGGTGCGGTTGGTGGCATTACCAGTACCTGGTGGGTGAAAAAAGGTCTGATGCGGAGGAATGTTTGTAACTCGGGAGCAGCGCCTTAAATCTGTCTGGCACTATCCATATTTGTGAAGTATTGATGTGGCACCATGGTCAATCTACTCTCATGCACCAGGCATCGGTGGTTGGAAATCCTGGCTGATCCATGCCTGATTCATCTTTCCAAAGGTCAGTCTCTCCACATTTTTCGGGGACAGACGAGTTCTCCTTGGGGTGACTTTGGCCCCCACCGCACTAAATACCTGCTCTGATGGCACACTACTGGCTGGGCAGGACAGCTTTTCCAGGGCAAACTCTGTTAGTTGCAGTTAAAAATCAAGTTTGGCTGCCCAGAAGTCCAGCGGATCTTCAAGGTGTGTTGGCATGGGCATGTCAAGGTATGCCACCACCTGCTGGTTCAGGTCCTGTTCCAGGTGTACCTGCTGCTGATGAGTTGCTTCACTATGCAGGTGAAGAAAGCCACTCATCAGCGACTGTAGACTCAGGCTGCTGCTGATGGAGCTGGTACTGCTCCTGCCACCCCACTCCTCCCCAGCATCCAGGGCAGTGGAAGGTGAGCGCAGGGCCCCCCCGATTCAGACCTGCGAGAGGATGGACGATGGTGCTGATAGGCATCGACCAACTTACTACATAGGATGCCTCTGTAGTAGGTCACTTTGTCCTCCCTCTCAGTGGGTGTAAAAAAGGTCCCTATTTTGTGGCAGTAGCGAGGGTCCATTAAGGTGGAGATCCAGAAGTCCTCCCGCTGCCGAATGGTGACAATTCGGCTGTCACTACGCAAGGAAGTGAGCATGCATTGTGCCATTTGTGCAAGTGATTCCGAGGGACTCCCTGCCTCCATCTCCACTGCATACAGCCACGGTGTGTCTGGGTCCTCTGTTTCGCCTTCCTCATAACCCTCTAGTTCCTCTGGTTGCTCCTGCTCCTCCACTCCTGTCAGATTACTGGAAAAACCGCCCATTTGGCGAAACCTAAACTGTGCTCCACTGTGCCCCTCCCTCTACCACTCCTCCAGTTCAGCCCCCACAGGGCTCATGTGGCCATGGGATGTAGGAGCCACTTCTCCAGTGCCCTGACCAGCCATTGTTTCCAAAACGTGTTGTAAAAAAAGAAGCAGTGGAATGACGTCATTCATCCTATAATCCTGGTGACTTACTAATAATGTGGCTTGCTCAAAGGGCCTGAGCAAATGGCATGTGTCACGTATGAGCTGCCACTGGTTCACATTGAAGTTACACATTGGAGTACCCCTATGCGTTTGGATCATCAAGAAATCGGTGATGACTTCTCTGTTCGTACAGTCAGTCCAACATATGGAGGGTGGAATTCCAACGTGTGGCAACATAAATCAGACTATGTTGTATGCTGGGGATACCGTTCTCACGCAGCAGCTCAAGGAGGGTGTGCTTTGCGTTGTATGATTGGCTGGAGTGCATGCAAAGTTTCCTTCCCATTATTAGGATGTCTTGCAAATGGGGGGAACACTTCAGGAACTGCTTCACAACCTGATTGAACACGTGTGCCATGCAAAATGTTCTTCCCTCTGTAAGTCACCATGGTTCCCATTTCCAGTTTTCGTGGAGTAAGCCATGGTCCGATTTCTTTATGAATGACTCTTTTCGCCAAGGCAAACCATTTGTAGAACAGTGTGACACATGGTATGCTGTAGGGCCACTGAGACTTGTCTGGGCAGTGGAGGCTGAGGACACGGTGGAGGATGAGGAGGTGGAGTCACACACTGTCACAGGACCAACGACCTGACAGCATGGAGGAGGAAGTGGCTTGACCTGTCCAAGTTGGTGTTGTGGCTGTGCAGGAACCACATTTAGCCAGTGAGTCGTAAAGGACATGTATGGTCCTTGACCATAGTTAGTTCCAGACATCGGCGCTGCCATGCACTTTGGTACACACCAACAGGCTCAAGGACTGGACTACCTTCTCTTTCACAAAAGTGTGCAGGGCTGGGACGGCTTGGCACTCTCCACCTCGGCTCGGCACAAGCCATCAGTTCTCTGAAAGATGCAGAGTCCACCACTTAAAAAGGGAGGGACTGCAGCACCAGATAGATTGTTGGCGGCATAGCTGACTAAAAGTAGGAGGAGCAGGAGCATCTGGAGCGACAGAAGGTGGGTATGACATGCAGCTCCCTTCGGCTGAGGTGGTGGAGCCTCTGCTGGCTTAAAGAGGGAGCGGCGTGCCACTGGGTGATGCAGCGGGCTGGACCACTACTTCGAAGCAATGGTTCTCCCAGGCTGCTTTATGGTGACGAAACATATGTTGACACAGGGCCGTGGTGCCAACATAGGGAGTGGTCACGCTTCACCTTCTGCCGACATATCTTGCATGTGGCTATGTGAACCTCCTCCGGATGCTTGATGAAAAACTGCCACACCGCCGAGTAGCTGATTTTCCCACCAACAGTCTGCACTAATTGACTGTTACTGCCGCCATCTCCAGGAACCCTTGTTACATTAACTCCTGGGAAGGTTGGCTGCTGCGAATCAGGTGGTCTCCCCTGGGCACGTTTGGCTCCAGAATTTCCACTTCTGCCACCATGCTGACTGACAACCATGCTACCACCTTGCTGGCTCAGCTGCTGCCTCATGGGCAACCTGCAACTCTCTTCTCCTGATGATGATGATGAAGCCCCTTCTGCACCCAGCTCCCAATTGCGATTGGCTTCATCATCATTAACAAGTGTCTGCACGTCACTGATGTCCTCCTCAGGTTCCTCAACAGTGTCTGCTTCAGGATCCAGAACCTTTGCAACACCGCCTCCCACGTCACGCACCAGGACCAGATTGCTACGAGGTCAATTGCTCGCTCTACACGGACGACGTGACTGTCTTCTGCGCTGATCAGCATTCGGTGACTGCACTTGTCCAGACCTGCGAGGACTTCGGCAGGGCTTCGAGGGCAAAAGTTAACTGCGGGAAGTCGGAAGCTATGCTTTTCAGGGAATGGAACATGGCTTCTTACACCCCCTTCCCTTTTACTGTTAAACCAGACTTCATTCAAATCTTCGGAGTCTGGTTCGGGAAGGCCCTTAAGTCCTGGCAAGACCGACTGGCTAAAATGAACTCAAAGATCGCACTTTGGAGTACCAGACAGCTCTCAATTGAGGGAAAAACACTTGTCTTGCGGAGTACACCGCACAGGTCTGGCCCTCCCTTACCACCGTTTGCAGGGCCATCACCCGGACTGTGTTTCGCTTCATCTGGGGCAAAATGGACAGAGTTAAACGGACTGTTATGTACAAGGAGCCCAGCAAGGGTGGGAAGGGAGTCCCCAATATCCCCACTCTGCTGCTGGTTTCTTTTGCATGTATCAGCATGCAGAGGACTATGTGGAGGAAACATCAATGCACGTCTTTTGGCAGTGCCCCTTTGCGCGGGGCCTATGGAACGTCCTGGAACCTGAACTTAGAGATTCGGTACCTAGGAACTACCTATCGTACCATTCGGTGCTTTATGGACTTTTTCCTGGGGTTCACAACGTGGATGCCATGCAGGAGGCCTGGCGCCTTATGATCTGTTTTAAGGACACTATATGGTTGGCCAGGAATCGCCTCATCTACAACAGGGAGGAAATGTCCATCCCTGACGACCGCAGGCTGGTCCACAGCCGCCTTAGAGACTATTCTATCTTGGATCGTCCGGACGTTGATGAAGAAGAGGATCAATGCCCCTCTGCTTCCCCTACCTCCCCATACGTTTGCCTAGTAGTTTGACCCTGTTATCTGCCCTCCCCCCTACCCCCATTTGACCCCACGCCCCTTCCCCGATCACAGGCTGTAATATGTTATTGATTTTCAAATTTGTTTCTTTGATATCGAGTGATGGAGCGGAGTGTTAGTGTAGCATGTAGTATGGTATATAGGTTAGCGACCCTATGCTGTATATTGTACTGTCATGCTTTGTGCGATTGTAATTTATTGTACAACGTCTAATGACAACTGAATGACGAATAAAGCTCTTTCAATTAAAGAGTGCTTCTCGGCCTTTTGGCTAAGATCAAGTGTAGTATCTGTTCTTATCAGTTCCAGACGGTGACCCGAAGTGCCGGTATTGGGCTGGTTGGGATGGGTCTGAGGAATCAGCTCGGCGGCTGCCCCGATGTGACCTGTTCCCTCCGGGTCTCACCATGAGGCTGAGAGGGTCTAGAGACAAGGTACTTTAGTGCCTTGGGGATGTGGCACTCACTTCTTGATTCCTGGTCTTCTGACTAGGATCAAAAAAATGTTTTATAGATCTGGCCAGATGTCTGGGCAGTATATCTGCACACATACACTTATTTATTTCCTTTTTGTCACTGTTTTGTAACTTTTTGCATGTTGTGTATCCACAGGATTGTTAGCATGCGGTAGCCCTTCTGGGTGTCCCTCCTAGCGGGCCAGGGGGAGGTGTGTGTGGCCATTAGGTTCCGCACCTCCCTGCAAAAACCCTGGGTACCGACCGATATCAGCTCTGCGGGCAGATACCTTGGCTAACGCCAAGAGGGATGCCGGAAGCATTTGTGGTCCCTTACTAGCTTCAGCAAAAAGGGACATCGAACCTGGAACCTCGCAGGCACCTTTTGGTCCGGAGGAGAAGGGTAAGGTTTGTTGGGGGGCCTCTCTCCTATCGGAGAAGGGCTTGCGATAGAACACATCCTTTCTGCACATTTTTTTTTATTGTAACACGTTTGCACTTTTTCTTGCACTTTGGGTGATTTGAGAGCACGTTCCTTGGTTCTTAGAGAAGAAAAAAAAGAGGACCTATCATAGGAGAATGTGTAATCTTGTTATTATTTAGATAAAATGTACATGGTTAAAAATAATAAAGAAAACTAAAGATGAGTAATTATATAAAAAAAAGTAAAAAAAATTTCAGAACGCCATATAATAATACTGTATTGAACCAATTCTAAATATCTGAGGTGAGACAGTCTAGTCATAGGTTCCTGCTAGAGATGAGCAAAGTTACAGACTCTCCTAGGACTGTATCCACCTTTTCCAGCCCACCGGAGCACCTGAAAGCTGAATTTATTTATGCAGGCTCATCTCTAGTTCCTGCCTTACCTGGTGGTGTTGTGACTTCCCCCACAATGCACTGCTGAATGCTTCTTAGGGCTCGTTAACATGGAGTAATTCAAGAGGAATTTACTTGAGTAATCCCTCTTGAATTCTCAGCTCCAAATTAATGCACATCTCCTCTGCCCGTTGACTTTAATGTCTTTTCCACTGTCCAGTTCACCTTCGGAAATTCTGCTAGTGGAATTCCGACACTGAATTCCGTTCCGCTTGAAGAATGAGCATGTTCATTCTTCAAGCGGAATCCTCTAGCAGAAATCAATAGAAGTCAATGGTAAAAAAAATTCCGCACAACATCGTTTTCACGCGGAATTCACGCGCAATTCGCACGGAATTTGCACGGAATTCACGCGGAAATGGCTGAAAAACCCTTCACTTCTTTCTCCCCCATTTCCACGCGCAATTCCGTGCAAATTGCACACGAATTTCACGTGAAAATAAAATTCTGTTTTCCGCCCGTAAATTTTTCGGCGTAAATTATTCTTGATTTACTCAGTGTGAACATAGCTTTATAATCAGCGTGAGATGGCGCTGCATTACAGTGACTATGGAAGATATTGATATATCTCTCTAGGTAGCATGACATCGAGATGACTGTAACAAGGGTACAGCAATTGTGGAGGAAGCTACAGTACTGCAAGGTAAGCCGGGAGAATTTGCTGGGAATGTCTCACGCCAACTAACTTGTTAAATTGGACTATATAAGTCAGCTTACCACACACTGTGAGGATGAAGGGGTTTGGAATTTTATCGGAAGGAAACCTTTCTCTCCAACCCAAAGTCTCTTCATGTGTTTTCTACAGATAAATGATTAAGAAGTTACCAATATTACCAGTTGTCTTTTTAAAAAGACAGCATGAAAATATGAGAGAAAAAACACAAAAAACTCCATAAACTAAAGAGTTATTCCCATCTCATAAAATTAGTGCACATCGCTAGGTTATGTCACCACTGTAGAATTAGTGGGGGTCTGACTTCTGCGATACCCTCGAATTAGGATTCTGAAGGGCATACAGCACTAATATGGTATTTCAACCTTTGAATTGCCTTTTTTGGCCAGGTTCATGTAATGTTTATGAACTCATCAACTATTTTATCAACTATTAAAAAATCAACCTATTTTGATTAACAAAAACAGCTGAAAATTGCCTGGTTTTGTACAAAAACAGCAGTTTTTATGGCTGGAAGTACCAATTGAAAAAACAGTTGTTTTTTAGTTTGTAGTCTGCTTAAAATAAAACATGTGATGAATGCTATATAATGGAATACTTCACCCATAGGGGTTCATCCCAAAACCATACACGTTTTACATACTGTATATATCTTTTTTTTTTACTGTTCTATTTAGGATGGAAAAGCATAGTCAACTACACAACTGCGTCCTTTGTTTTTAGCAGTATACTGAGCATATAGAAACAAAAGAAGGCACTTTTGGCCTCATATAGACATGTTTAGCAAAATCTGAAAAGCCACTTGGCCGTGTAACACATACTGCTTATGAGTATGGGCCACAATGCCTACCCTTACACTTCAGGTGACTAACCCTTCCATGGATAATGCAGTAGGATTTAATGATGTTTTAAAATTTGTCAACAAAAAGTGAATAGTCTTTGTGAAAGTAGAAAGTTATGCAGTAACATCTTACCTGTAGCAGGCCAATATGTGAAATATATAAGATACCGTAACTGCATTTGCTAGGAAAGTAGTGAAAAACCAAACTCCTGAAATAAGAAGCAATTCAATATGATTAGTATACTGTATCGAAAGAGAATGAGGTCTTTTGGGTAACTTGACATTACATCAGTGTCATTGTGTAGTCACAATTGCCAGGGTCAGAGAAAATTTTGATCCTAGCAGGTGACCTTTAGCAACATGATCAAACCAAATTCCAAAAACAGAACTTGTATTGTTAGAGGCTACATGTATACATCAAATAATAACCTTACGGCATAAACACAACAAAAAAGAGGGTGGATGGTAGCCTATCATAGCTAGTCTGTCATGCTTGACGTGTGTGTAACTAATCCATATGGGCTGACTGCAGGGAGCTTGCCTTGTTCCTTCATTTAAATATCTATGGTTGTAGCCAGCATGTCAGATCTTGTGATGCATCATGCAGGTTTTTTGTCCATTTGACCACTACGTAGCAGCCATTGTTGTGTTTGATTGTTTTCAGTGTGGTCATCACCATCTAGATTGCTACTGATGTTTGCTTCATATATTGTGCATGGGATAGATATAAATTTTACACTATCCCTCTATCATTGACTATAACAATGTTGCTACACCTTATGCTTACAGTAATATTGCTGAGGAATTATTTGATGCTCCCCTATTTTGTCCCTGAGGACATCCTCAAGCCAACCAATGAATTGGCTCTGTGGACAGAAACTTGGTGAGGCAGGGAAATATATGTTTGCTTTTCTTTAAAGGGGTACTCCACTGGAAAACTTTTTTTTTTTTTTTTTTTAAATCAACTGGTGCCAGAAAGTTGAACAGATTTGTACATTACTTCTATAAAAAAAATCTTAATGCTTCCAATACTTATCAGCTGCTATAGGAAGTTCCTTTCTTTTTGAATTTCCTTTCTGCTTGACCACAGTGCTCTCTGCTGACACCTCTGTCCATTTCAGGAGTAGGAGCAAATCCCCATAGCAAACCTATCCTGCTCTGGACAGTTCCCAAAATGGACAAAGGTGTCAGCAGAGAGCACTGTGGTCAGACAGAAAGGAGATTCAAAAAGAAAAGAACTTCCTGTGGATCATAACAGCAGCTGATAAGTACTGGAAGGATTAAGATTTTTAAATAGAAGTAATTTACAAATCTGTTTAACTTTCTGGCACCAGTTGATAAAAAAAAAAAAAAAAAAGTTTTCCAGTGGAGTACCCTTTTAATAGTGTGCAATATCTAAAGTTTAGTTGATAGCATGCTGGTATTATGGTGGTTGACTGAGTTTGATCCATCTTTCTAGGTCATAATCAGTTTATAATTTTCGTATCAGACTGTGAAACAATTTAGCTATCAGTCTTGCTACTATCCAGCACTCTTGGTTTTGGCAACTTCCTATTTTACCCACTAGGTGAGGGAAAGATGTTAGGGTAACTCTTCATTAGCTCATAATGTATTTACATAATGTGCACTGGTTTCTTTAAGTAATCTGTTTTCTCAGCCAGGGGGTTAAAGGGAACCTGTAATCAGGTTTTACAATATATTACATGTGGCAATGCGTTATATACAGACAAGAAAGTAGAGAAAGAGTTAACAGATTGCTGTATATTTAGGATTGCAAGCAGATGGGGCTCCCCTGTCACCTACTTGTAACACTGCAATGCCATCACATGGTTTCAATGGTTCATGGCAGCTGTAGGGAAAATCATGGCCTCTAGGTATGCCAGCTACGGATACCTATAAGGCCTAGTCACAGGCTAGGTCTCACAGGATAAGTGTCAGTATTTAGCTGATACAGATGTGCTTGATATGTAACTAATGCAGCGCTGCTGTGTACTATACTAGCGACCAGACGATAGCAGCTTTGAGTTCCCTAAATGGACAAAAATAAAGTAACAATAAAAATACAGCTTGTTCAGCAAAAAACAAGCCCTTACACAGCTCCAAAAAAAAAGTATATAAAGTATTCATATTATTCCCCAATACAGTTCCTGATAAATCTGCAAAATGGTGCTTCTTCCCTTTTGAGCCTACCATATGTGGAAATAGCAGCTTATGACCACATAAGGTTGTTAACTCTTTTGCAAACCCAATATGGGTAATCCGAATCTAGCATTGCAATGTCTTATTGCAGATAAAGTCATCAATGATGGCAGACTCTAAGATCCATAGATCCCCAAGTCAAAAGGCAGAGGGGTACAATGCAGAGAGGACCTCCATGGCTTTTTTATTTTTGTGATTAGTGGGGGTCACAGGCTCCATCTGGTAACTCTTTTTGACATGTTTGAAATGTTTTTAAAGTGGACTTTCCCTTTAAGGAAACATATTTCCAATTATTTTATTTTCTACATGTTGCGATTTTTTGTTCTCCCACAAAATATGTGCCTACCGGTTAATGCTTCATAAAACTCCTTCATTGAAACAACAGTCTGATTGTACGATTCCCATTGTACATCTGGCACTGCCTGCTCCATCTTTTCTTCGTACATTTTTAGCAAACTTGCAAGATTGATGAATGCACTGTATTCCACAGAAACAAACTATTGAAGAAAGGGGCATGTAATTTAAAGAAAAACTGAGACTTCAACCTAATAACAATAAACAATTTAATAAATTACCCAACCAAGTGATGCTGCATCGTACATGCACCATTTATTTTTTCATGAATGTAAAGAAGGAATCAATGAACACTAATAATAATTACAAAAGTTTACAATTAAAAATGTCCATTTCCAAATTACTAGAATAACTTTTCTAAATTCTGCCTGATATTGCCTGCCTATTTAACATCAGTACAAAACTATTAATACAGATGACTATGCAAAGTGCTTCTTTAAACACTACTTTTTCAGGCTGATCTTATTTTACTAGTGTGGTTGAACTTTATCTACTTGTGTCTAGGAGCAGCCATTTCAGGCTGATGTGAGGGTGACTTTGGTGACTTCTTCAATGGGATCAGTTACAGGAAGTCACCATGATCACTGCTTTATCTCACATATCCCCAGTTATAAAAACCTCAAAAACATTTATATTTACATGTGTGTAAGATAGAAGCAACTCTTTAAAAAAAAAAAATCAGAAAATGAAACTTCCTTAAAGGGTACCTGTCATCAAACGATATTTTCTAAACTAACTCAGATTATATTCCCTAACTACTCCTAACACCCTCCTGTCCTTAAAAAAAAATTATGAGCTTTAAAAAGCTCTGTATCAATCCTTTCCCCTTGCTCACATTGTGTGAGCTCCCAGCAGGAGCAAATGGGCGTTTCCCAACAGGCACAACATCACCGAAGCCTGCAAGAGCTGTGCCTCG
The DNA here is from genome assembly GCF_029499605.1 of Hyla sarda. Lineage (NCBI taxonomy): Eukaryota > Metazoa > Chordata > Amphibia > Anura > Hylidae > Hyla > Hyla sarda. The sequence goes on from NC_079189.1 coordinate 320,911,005, forward strand.
CCATGTCCCACATGCACTTCCTGAGTTTGGTCTCCTGCCAGGCCGGGAGAAGATTAAACTAACTGTTTGACTTGTGCAGGGAACAGAACAGAGCCACCTTGTGGCCCTTTTTTCAATCACATTAAAAACATATAAAGGTTGAGAATTTTAACAGCCAGTAAATATCAAAGTGTCTTATAATTACATAAGGAACAATATATTAAAAGTTTAGTTTGATGACAGGTACTCTTTAATAAAAAGCACATTAGTATTGCCATGTGACTTACAATATACAAACAGAACAATGACAGGACAGTAGTGCCAATCATTCTGCTGGGGAATTTAAAACATGGGTCCCATGTATATATCTTCCTTTCAAACCAGTTTTTTGGTTCTCTGAAATAAAGATATCATAATGTTAATTTACTTCATGGTACTAAATCCTTTCATTAACAAAAAATGACCCCTTCCCACCCTAAAGTCTTCCTGACCACTAGATGTTTATTTTTCCGTGAACTGCTGTTCGCTGTTTTTGTTAGGGGAATTCCATCTCTAGCACAGAGATACCAAGACAGATCAAAGGAAGTGGAGGTGGTGCTTAGATGTGGCTTCAGGGCAGGGAGCCTGAATTGTGTGCATTCAGGCTGAGCCTGTCTGTTTCCTCCAGAGGATCAACATTGTGCCTTAAAAAGTAAGTTAAGGCCTCACTCTTATCTCTCTGATCCCCAATAATGCTTTCAGCTGCGGTCCCTTGTGTGAATACTAATCAAATTATCCCCCAGCACAGTGCAGCCTGTTCAGTCTAAGCAATACACATTCTCCAGAACTATGCTATGGCATAACAGAGAGGTTTGGGTGTTGTCCTGTGACTGGCCCGGAAAAAAAAAGTAAAAGATGTTTAGTTGTCAGTTCTGCTGACAAACATCTCACCTCTGGTCCTGCCACTTGAAATGAAGAGAATGAGAAATAATTGTGCATCATGGAGGAGACTCTTAAGAGCATAATAACAGCAGTAAGAACGCTAAAATTACTTTGTTGAGACACTGAGGTGTTAACTTAAAAAAAACGAGGCAGGATTTAAAAATTCTTTTAAAAGTACATGTGTTGTTTTTATGACTTTTTTCAAGAAAAATTCAAATGCTATATTTAGAAAATATTAAAAATTTTCATGAAAATAACAATGCTTTTCTTATAACTCTATGTTGCACTGCTACTCTGTGATTCTTCCTGGAAATGTATGAATAAACTGACAATTTGGCATTACAATTCCTCTTGTAAATATAGAGTGGCTTACATACTCCAGTCAATGTTAACAGCGTTAGACTGTGCAAGGATACACCATCTTGACAGGGGAAATCATATTATTTAGTTGTCAATTTATTTATACAAGATTAGGGTTAATTTCCACTTTTATGAAAATATGCTTCAGAAGAGTTGACATTAAACATTATAAAAATATGATATTAATTATTGTTTTACTGATTTATTTAAAGTTACAGTAATAATAATACAGTTTTATAATAACAAATATGATACATATTAGCAAGGAATGAAACTTACAATGCAGCTTTACGAAACAGTCTCCTTACATGTTCAGCTTGATGTATTGGCAGGAAACATTTTTCATCCTAAAAATGGACATTCCAGTATGAATTAATGTATACTCTTATGGTTAAATGTATTCTGCGCATGTCAAAATTGATCAGACAAAAAAATTTGCTTCATCATTATAAATACAAAATGAAATATTTGTTAGTAAATTTCTGTAAAGAAGAATTAATGGAATTGGCTACATATAATCGAGTTAATACTTACACTTCGAATGTCAGCTCCCATGTAAATTCTCATGTATTTGATGAAGATATAAACAAAACGCCCCATCAGGAAGACTAAACACAATAGGGAAGGCCATTGAAAAATAACCTTTTCATAATAACCCATAGCCTAAAAACAAAGTTTGAAATAAAAGGTCATTCTTATGATTGCACAGTATATAGCAACCGGAAAACTGGTAAATATATACCATACTCACACAAACATAAATACAATTAATGCATTTGTTGTGAGCAAAAACTAACTGGAGAATAGAGAAACATTCATTATAAAGTATAATAAACAGGCTAAGACTATTACGCATAGAGTTAAAGCAATTTTACAAAAGTTTTAGGCAAAATCATACAAAGATAAAGGTGTATGTATGAGCTCAATATATATCCACTAAACAGCCATATCTTAAAGAGGTATTTTCATCAAGTGATGGCATATTGCTAGAGTCTGGCACTGCTAAATAGAGGCACCCTTTATACTTCTAACTGGCACATCATAATGGCTGCTCAAGAAATGGCCTCTGCTTCATCCCACAGGTTTGTTCTACATAACCTACAGTCTGCAATAGTTCAAAATTTCCAAGAAGGCACACAATTATTGAGGTGTAAAATCTGATGAGTATTGCACCCCTCTACAGAGGCGAAGAAAAACCGGCAACTCACCAAATTCATGTCTTCCGACTTCTTTATTAGATGTAATACTCACATAAAATCATGGAGAGTGGACATGCACAGGGGGGATACCAAGTCTTGTATATTGTTATTGCACCCCTCTACCCCTAATGAATGTAATGTGTTGTGCTTAGTACTGTATAGGAGCAGGGACAGGGCAGAAGTCCCTACTCTTGTATGTAAATACCAGGATGCACTACTCTGTGCCACAGAAAAAAAAGAGTAGCAGACTGGCAATCAGGTTGGTGGCTGCTACATCTGTAGTCCTATTCTCAGATTGACTACAGTTTAACATATATTAAAACTGGTCTTTATATTAATATTAATACATTTGCAATGTTCTTTTAAACTACATTTTAGGGTTATAGCAATTGTGTTGTTAATAAAAATTGTTAGGTTTAAAGAGCACTTGTCATCAAACCATATTTTCAAAACTAACTCAGACTATATTCACTAACTACTCCTAACACCCCTCCTGCCTAAAAAAAAATTTCTGAGCTTTAAAAAGCTCTGCATCATACCTTTCCCCTTGCTCATATTGTGTGAGCTCCCAGCAGGAGAAAGTGGGCGTTCCCCAGCAGGCACAATGTCACTGAAGCCTGCAAGAGCTGTGCCTTGCCATGCCCCACATGCACTTCCTGAATTTGGACTTCTGCAAGTCCAGGTGAAGACCAAAGGGTGCATTCACATCACGATTTTACCATCCTACTTTTTCTCACAATTTTTTACATTCAAATCATACAAATCTGCATGCCAAGTCTTATCCATTGACTTCCATTCAGTAATCATATCCAACACATGCATCAGTTTTGATCCTCATCCGAATATGCACAATTTTAGATCGTGGTAAGATCGTGGTTGGCCACGATTTTTCACTCAGATTCAAAATTTGATCACAATCGTGTCCGATTTTTTCCCCATTATGGCCTATGTAAATCGTATTGAATCGTGTGACTGTGAGATTTCATCAGATTTATTGCACAAAATTTCTTTTTACACATGCACAGTAGCATCTTTAACTCCTTAACGACAAAGGACGTATATTTGCATCTTCCGCCGGCTCTCGCGATATGGCGCGGGGTCACTGCGTGACCCCGTGTCATATCGGGTCTGTCCCGGAGGCCATCAACGGCCGTGAAGCGCGGATAATACAGGACATCACCGATCACCGATTTTACCTGCCTCCTCTGTGTCCAATCGGCGAATGACTGCTCCGTGCCTGAGATCCAGGCCGGAACAGTCAAGCGCCGATAACACTGATCACAGGCGTGTTAATATACGCCAGTGATCTGTGTAAAAGATCAGTGTGTGCAGTGTTATAGGTCCCTATGGGAGCTATAAAATTGCAAAAAAAAAAAAAAGTAAAAAAAAAAGTGTTAAAGGGGTTATCCAGTCCCCGGCTGGGACACCAATGGTACATGCGCTCCATTTAAGACTTGTCTACTGTTGCAAGTGTCTTCAATATTATGCTTATATGTTTGTATGTGAATTCCTTAATAAAAACATACTATTAAAAAAAAAAAAGGAATACCCCTTTAATAAAGATCATTAATAAAATAAAATCCCATTAATAAAATAAAACAGTGTAAATAAAAATAAACATATGTGGTATCGTCGTGTGCGTAAATGTCCAAACTATAAAAATATATCATTAAGTAACCCGCACGGTCAATGGCGTACACGTAAAAAAATTCAAAAGTCCAAAAAAGCTTATTTTTAGTCACTTTTCATACCATTAAAAAATGAATAAAAAGTGATCAAAAAGTCAGATCAAAACAAAAATGGCACCGATAAAAACTTCAGATCAAGGCGCAAAAAATGAGCCCTCATACCGCCCTGTACGTGGAAAAATAAAAAAGTTAGAAGTCAGAAGAGGACATTTTTAAATGTATACATTTTCCTGCATGTAGTTATGATTTTTTCCAAAAGTACGACAAATACAAACCTATATAAGTAGGGTATCATTTTAACCGTATTGACCTACATAATAATGATAAGGTGTAATTTTTACCAAAATATGCACTGCGTAGAAACGGAAGCCCCCAAAAGTTACAAAATGGCATTTTTTCTTCCATTTTGTCGCACAATGATTTTTTTTCTGTTTCGCCGTGGATTTTTGGGTAAAATGATTAATGTCACTGCAAAGTAGAATTGGTGATGCAAAAAAATTTGCAATAATATGTATTTTAAGGTGGAAAATTTAAAGGGTTATGATTTTTAAAAGGTAAGGAGGAAAAAACGAAAATGCAAAAACTGAAAAACCTTAAAGGGTTAAATAAACTTTATTGCCTTTGACATGCATATAATTTTTTAAACATGATCAGATTTTTTGTGAAAAATCGTATTAAATTTTCAGCTGTACGATTTTTTTGATACGATTTTATATCGGAGACCAAACAATTTTTTTAAATTCAATTGTATACGATTTCAGGTAATCCGATTTTGTCCGATTTTACTGTCTGTTAATTGGATGGTAAAATCGTGATGTGAACCAGACCTGTTTGACTTGCGCAGGGAACAGAACAGAGCCACCTAGTTTTTTAATCACATTATATCACATTAAAAACATATAAAGGTTAAGAATTTTAACAGCAAGTAAATAGCAAAGTGTCTTATAATGACATAAGGAACAATATATTAAAAGTTTAGTTTGGTGACAGGTACCTTTTAAAGGAACCTTTCTTGTAGATGTCTTATTGCTGTCTATATTGAAGGAGAAGTCCCATGTAGAAAAAGTATTGTGTTTTAAATGCAGAAGCAAAAGTTATATCACTCTGTAAATCACTGACTTTACCCATCTTGTATATAAAACCTGTTTTTCTAGCTTCTTTGTTCAGAGAGGAAGTTCAGCAGCTCCCTGTTCTGATGACTTGCGACCCCCCATTGAGCTGCATTATGCTGGGGGCCGTGATGTCACAATTTCCCATAGTTCTGCAGCTTAACCAGCTCTGTGCACGGCAAGGGAACCTCCCATGTGCAGCTTCAGCCAATCATAGAAGCCCCAGTGAGCTGAGCAAGCGTCTTCATCTCCTCGGCAGGGAAGCATCCGACAGCCAGCTCAGTGTTTATAAGAGCAAGAACGATGTCCCAAGAAGAAGCAGAGGGGGAGGGGAGATCCCTGCTTTCCCCTGCACTGATCACAATCTGACAGTAGGTCAGTCTGAAAGAACGATGTTCTGAGAATAGAAGCAGGGGGAGGGGAAACACTGAGCCTGCTGTTAGGAAAGTGATCAGTGTCTAGGTCAGTGTATCCCAACCAGGGTGCCTTCAGCTGTTGCAAAACCAAAACTCCCAGGCATGCTGGGAGTTGTAGTTTCACAACAGCTGGAGGCACCCTGGTTAGGAAGCACTGGTCTAGGCTGGGCTACTTCTATGATGAACTGAAAGGCATTATGGGAGACAGGAAGTCAGGGACCTCCATGGACCAGGAAGTACCGATCTTTCAGAGGGGATTGCAGGAGAAGGGAGAGGGTGAGATACATGAGGAGCAGATTGTCAGAATGGTGAGCTGATGCACTTTCACATGATAGAAAAAAAAAATTGTGACTTGGTCCATGATACTTCTTCTTTAACCTTTCTCAATGTACATTCCTTTCTAAGGTAGATAGTATTGTTAATACTTTATGGTAAACTTACATTTCCATGTGGGCATGTTGTAATGTCAGTTATTGTTACTGAAATCCTAATAAAATGAAAATAAATAAATTAAATCAGTACAAAAATCTATAATCAACAGTGCCAGGTATTGTTGCAGTAAGAACATAAATATAAAACAATATAAAAGATAACTAAACCTGCTCTATTTATAGAACCTGTTCTATATTATATATATATATATATATATATATATATATATATATATATATTAGTTAGCAGGTGTAGGGCATTGTGGTTGATGGTCGGTATGTGTCACCAAGGCTCCTGGCCTTGGTGAAGTAAGAGCCGATAATTGTCCAGTATCTGTGCTGTGAGGCAGACTGACACTGTTACTGTAGTATGGCTGGAAAGCCAATCCGGGACGGCTCTTACTGGGAATGGTCAATTCTTGGCTGGGGGTCATTCCCCACAATCCAGGTCACCTTTTGTTGGCCTTAAAGGCAGGCTGCTCCACCAGCTGAGGGGGATTTGCATGTTGCAGCTCACACTACCAGAGAAGAGAGCTGAGTTTTGAGATCTTCCTTGTTGAGTGTGGAAGCTGGTGAGCAGAGTGCCTGGAGGCTTGGAAAAGACTTGCTTGATGCCGTATGGCATGGCCTCAGGTGTGAACAAACACCTTAGGATTACAGGTGGACTTTTGTTACTTTTTTTGTGATCAGCATTTAACCCCTTAAGGACCAAGGACGTACCGGTATGTCCTTGGTCCTGCTCTCCTGATATAACGCGGGGTTACACGGTAACCGCATCATATCACGGCGGGCCCGGCGTCATAGTGAAGCCGGGACCCGCCGCTAATAGCGCGCAGCGCCGATCGTGGCGCCGTGCGCTATTAACCCTTTAGCCGCGCGCTCAGAGCTGAGCCGCGCGGCTAAAACCGAAAGTGAAAGCTGCCGGTTAACTCAGTGGGCTGTTCGGGATAGCCGTGGCGAAATCGCGGCATCCCGAACAGCTTACAGGACAGCAGGAGGGCCCCTACCTGCCTCCTAGCTGTCCGATCGCCGAATGACTGCTCAGTGCCTGAGATCCAGGCATGAGCAGTCATGCGGCAGAATCGTCGATCACTGGTTTCCTATGAGAAACCAGTGATCAATGATGAAGATCAGTGTGTGCAGTGTTATAGGTCCCTATGGGACCTATAACACTGCAAAAAAAAAGTGAAAAAAAAAGTGAATGAATATCATTTAACTCCTCCCCTATTAAAAGTTTGAATCACCCCCCTTTTCCCATAAAAAAAAAAACACAGTGTAAATAAAAATAAAAATAAACATATATGGTATCACCGCGTGCGGAAATGTCTGAATTATAAAAATATATCATTAATTAAACCGCACGGTCAATGGCGTGCGCGCAAAAAAATTCCAAAGTCCAAAATAGTGCATTTTTAATCAATAAGTCCTATCAATGCAAAAATGGTACCGTTAAAAACTTCAGATCACGGGGCAAAAAATGAGCCCTCATACCGCCCCATACACGGAAAAATAAATAAGTTATAGGGGTCAGAAGATGACAAGTTTAAACGTATTCATTTTCCTGCATGTAGTTATGATTTTTTCCAGAAGTCCGACAAAACCAAACCTATATAAGTAGGGTATCATTTTAATCGTATGGACCTACAGAATAAAGATAAGGTGTCATTTTTACTGAAAAATGTACTACGTAGAAACGGAAGCCCCCAAAAGTTACAAAACGGTGTTTTTTTTTTTATTTTGTCGCACAATGATTTTTTTTCCCGTTTCACCGTAGATTTTTGGGCAAAATGACTGATGTCATTACAAAGTAGAATTGGTGGTGCAAAAAATAAGCCATCATATGGATTTTTAGGTACAAAATTGAAAGAGGTATGATTTTTTAAAGGCAAGGAGCAAAAAACGAAAATGCAAAAACGGAAAATCCCTCGGTCCTTAAGGGGTTAAAACTGCTGTTTGCCAAGTGTGAATAAAACACTGAACTTTGATTTTAAAAGTCCTGTTTCCATGCCTCTATACCACAACCGCACCTGTCTGCAAGAGAGAGTCATCGCTATATATACACATACATATTTATATATATATATATATATATATATATACATATATATATATATATATATATACAGTAGAATCTCTCAATAGCAGACACTCACGGAAAAAAGGCTCAAAAATCTTTCTAATTGACCAAATACTGCACTGTATGCAATACTGTACTGTAGTTACCTATAAAACACGATAAAAAGCAATATTACAGTAGAATCTCCTAGTGCTGTTTCATCACCCCTTATCACCCCCGTACCATTTAATCAGCCCTTTATTCCACCTTTATTACCCTCTGCAAATTCATTAGCCCCTCTTTACTACCCCCTGAGCCATTTCAACCCCCTGTTCCACTTTGTTCCCCCTGTGTCAAACCATCCCCCCTTACCCTTGTGCCACATCACTTTTCCCTGGCCCTCCTCCTCTTTGTTTAAACAGCGGTGTTCTGCTTCTGTGCTGGGTCTGCGGCAGGGGGTTGCAGTGTGGGCTGGGACCTCCTTGGAGCCCGAGCCCTTTACTGGGGTTCTGACTGTACTCTCCTGATAGCGACTCTGTGTACAAGGTTGGGCAGGCACAAAAGCCTGGTTGTCCCCTATTTGGAGTGTTTTGTACTCTATTGGGTGTATCCGTGTCTGCTATTTGGAGTTTCTCCTATTTGGAGGGTGCAAATGCATTAAGTCTTATGGAACTCTGCAAGGATACATATTTAAATATCTCAAATTGTTGCTTATTCTGAATATTCACTAAAAGCACTTGGTAGCTCACTCACTCATTGTAGGTACACTCACCAAGTCAGTGTGTATAAAAAACCTATAACAGATCCTATTATTTTGTTATCTGTTGTGAGACAAGCAAATATAGGATAATAGGACATGCCAACTTCAATTGCTCCAACGAGAAGTCCAAGTGCTAGAAAGGGATTGCAAAAAAAAAACATTATTTACTTCTGCAATGCATAACAGTAAATAGATGATAGACAAATTAAAGGGTTTTTCCTGTGTATAGCGGATAGGTTTCTATCACTGTAATAACCCTTTAAAGTCATATTCTATTGTTATTTTATGAAAGGCATTATATAAAAGGGATACAAATAATTTAAAAAATGCAAGCTCTTGAGGAATAGTGGTTTCACTTAAATGGACACTGTCAGAATCAAAAACTTTTTATATACTGTACATCTTGGCAAAACATTTACTTTTCTAATATACTTCATAAGAAAATGTTATTTCCTTTTTATAGAAATCATGGCTTATAAAATCATGGCCTTGTCCAAGCTGAAGCACAGGCATGGACAAAGCCCAGTAAGTGAGGGTGGGGGGCTAGCACTCCTCTGTGCTCTCTCCTGTCTGATAGCACTCCTCTGTGCTCTCTCCTGTTTGATAGGACTCCTCTGTGCTCTCTCCTGTCTGATAGCACTCCTCTGTGCTCTCTCCTGTCTGATAGAACTCCTCTGTGCTCTCTCCAGTCTGATAGCAATCCTCTGTGCTCTCTCCTGTCTGATGAGACTCCTCTGTGCTCTCTCCTGTCTGATAGGACTCCTTTGTGCGCTCTCCTGTCTGATAGTACTCCTCTGTGCTCTCTCCTGTCTGATAGGACTCCTCTTTGTTCTCTTCTGTCTCATAGCGCTCCTCTGTGCTCTCTCCTGTCTGATAGCACTCCTCTGTGATCTCTCCTGTCTGATAGCACTCCTCTGTGCTCTCTCCTGTCTGATAGCACTCCTCTGTGCTCTCTCCTGTCTGATAGCACTTCTCTGTGCTCTCTCCTGTCTAATAGGACTCCTCTTTGTTCTCTTCTGTCTCATAGCGCTCCTCTGTGCTCTCTCCTGTCTGATAGCACTCCTCTGTGCTCTCTCCTGTCTGATAGCATTCCTCTGTGTTCTCTCCTGTCTGATAGCACTCCTCTGTGCTCTGTGCTCTCTCCTGTATGATAGTACTCCTCTGTGCTCTCTCCTGTACTATCAGACAGAGGAGTGCTAGCCTACCCTCACTTACTGAACTTTATACATGCCTGTGCTTCAGCTTGGACAAAGGAATGATTTTATAAGCCATTGTTGTTCTATAAAAAGGAAATAAATTTTTTTTAATGAAGTATTAGAAAGATTAATGTTTTGCCAAAATATAGTAAAAGTTTTTGTATCTGACAGTGCCCATGTGGTAATAACGGGGTGTGTGATGCAGGGCAGATGTTGTTCCCCTAGGGGCAGATGGTATTAACCTCTTGTGTTTGTAATGCCAGGGCATGGTTTAGCCTTAACCACCTGAAGGTATACCGCTGGATCCTGGGCCAGACACGGGGGCAATGAAGACATCAACGCCAAGTTATGGACAATGGTAGCTTTACTGAAGGCAGACAGTTGTGACATTCTATGCAGTACAACTAGGGCCCAAGGAGGTGACCAGTGACACAGAGACTGCTGGGACTTGTAGTAGACAGGATAATTTAGTGCAGCCCACGCTGGATAGACAGAAGACTTGACTTGACTGACAGGACTGTGAGATTAGCTTACTTAGCACTCGACTTGTAGCTGCAGGACTTGACTTAAGGCCTCCAGTGTTCTGATCACACACACTAAGACAACTTGACTGCACTGGACCTCAGAAACAAGAGAAGGAAGCTAGCTTCACCCAGGGTTTATATGGAGGAGACTATCAGGAAGCCCATAGGTCACCTTTGGGGTCAGCTGGTCACTAGTACCTCCTGGGTAACAATCACATGGTACATTTATTAAAGTTACAACACACAATATAATACACAACATGTCCATGGGGGGAAACAACTGCAGGGGACCCTGGGGACACTGAGGGACACTGCCTGACAGTGCAGGAAAGGTACAGGGAAACACCATCTCAAACTGGGCCACCACAAGCTCCCCCTCTTAATTACAGTCACCCTCAACACCCAGTCCTGGAGGGCGGAGGACCGAAGTGCCCACTGTGGCCAATGACAGTTCCTTGGGCATTTTTGCACAATGTCTTTTCCAGGTCTGGGAAACAGCAATGAGTCCACACATGTTCTAAATGTGGCTGGAGATTTTTGACCTTGTAATCTCCTTCTTGACACTCTCCAACAACTATATACATAAAAACTTTACAAGACATTTCGATTTGGGCTGCCTGAGGCTATCTACCCAATGTCTTGGCTTCTGGGGTCCCTTGGTTTAACACACTCCCCCCTAGGTACTCCATAAATAGACTCCAAACATCATGTTACATTTACATTTGGTTCATTCTGTCTCTACACATGTAGAAATACCTTTGGTTAATTCTGTCTCTACACATGTAGGAATACCTTCTCGTTAGTAAAGTATCCTGCACACTGGGACAGCCATGAGAAAACATCAGACCTACTCATTATAGACATGGGTGGACTGGAAAATATACAAATATACAGTCCTATCTAATCATTGACAGTGGATTAGACTAAAGTTATAATAGTGTACTGACTACACTGGACTATGTGTGGCACTTAACTTTTATTTATAAGTTAATCTTTGTACCTTGCTGGAAGTTGTCCTTGGGTGGACCTTTGGGACCTACACAACACCACTTCTGGATTGTGGTGTTGGAGAGACTGGTGACTGAGTTGGCACTCTGAAACTGGTGTATAAACTGGAGCCAATGGTGACAGGACTGGAGCTGGAGTAGAAATTAATGTTGGTGGAACAGACCCAAGACTGGTGAGACACAGAAGACTGCAGGCTGACTTGGGGAAAACATAGGGAAGTCCACAGATGGCTGAATCCCCTCGCCTGGGATATACTCTCTTGCAGGTCTAACAGCTCGAGAAGATGGTGCGAGGAGCACTGGCAGATCTTTTAGACACAGTTTGATTCGGATGCGATGAACAACTTGTGGTTCATACCCAGGCTTTTGTACTTTGTACACGTCGGACTCTGGATACAGTATGGCCATCACTGTGTATGGTTAAGTCTCCCAGATAGAGTCCAACTCATGGGTTCTTGGAAACTTCCGCAGCCACACTTTAGCACCTAATTGAAGTGGTTTGGAAGAAGCATGATGGTTACAATCCTCCTGTCGTCTCTGCTGGGCCTTGCCCATCTTCTTGCTGACAATTTCTTTGGCCTCCTTTATTCTTCTCTGGTGGTCAGAGACCCACTCCAGGGAGGCTTGTGGATAGTTGTTGAACGGGGCTTGGAGCCCAAATGTTTGGTCTACGGGTGTACCCCGTAGAACAGTGGACTGTGTTATTACAAATCTCCAACAGTTCAGGCAGCAGTCGGGGCCACTCTTCTTGTCTTGACACAGAAGCTGCTCGCAACATATGGATAAAGACTTGATTGATGCTTTCACAGAGCCCGTTCCCCTGGGGGTGGTAAGCAGTAGTCCGGAGTTTAACCCCTTGTGTTCATGACGCTAGGGCGTAGTTTAGCCTTAACCACCCGAAGGTATACTGCTGGATCCTGGGCTAGGCATGGGGGCAATGAAGATGCCAACGCCAAGTTACAGACAATAGTAGCTTTACTGATGGTAGACAGTTGTTACAGTCTATGCAGAACAGCTAGGGCCCAAGGAGGTGACCAGTGACATAGAGACCTTGCAGGTTTGCTGGGACTTGTAGTAGACAGGAAAATTTAGTGCAGGCCACGCTGGATAGACAGAAGACTTGACTGACAGGACTGTGACTTTAGCTTACTTTTCACTTGACTTGTAGCTGCAGGACTTGACTTAAAGGGGTTCTCCAATGCTTAAACATCTTATCCCCTATCCAAAGGATAGGGGATAAGAAGCCTTATCGCGGGAGTCCCGCCGCTGGGGACCCCCGTGATCTTGCACGCGGCACCCCGTTTGTAATCAGTGCCGGGAACGTGTTCGCTCCGGGACTGATTACCAGCGACCGCAGGGCGGGGGCGGCGTGTGACATCACGCCTCCGCCCCCGTGTGACATCACGCTCCGCCCCTCAATGCAAGCCGATGGGAGGGGGCGTGACAGCTATCACGCCCCCTCCCGTAGGCTTGCATTGAGGGGCGGAGCGTGACGTCTCACGGGGGCGGAGGCGTGATGTCACACACCGCCCTCCCGAGGTCGACCATAATCAGACCCGGAGCGAACACGCTCCGGGCACTGATTACAAACGGGGTGCCGCGTGCATGATCCCGGGGGTCCCCAGTGGCGGGACTCCCGCGATCAGGCATCTTATCCCCTATGCTTTGGATAGGGGATAAGATGTTTGAGCACCGGAGTACCCCTTTAAGGCCTCCAATGTTCTGGGCACGCACACCAATGCTGGGTTCACACTGCAGAATTTCTGAGCAGAATTTCTGAGCCGGCGGTGCTAGGACCGAGCAGACTGCATTGCTGCTCCCATAGACTGCTATGCATTTCTGGGTGGATCTTTTGGGAGATCTACTCAGAAATGCATTGCCATCTATGGGGACAGCAATGTAGTCCACGTGGTCCTAGTGCTGCTGACTCGATCTCCAGCAGAAATTCTGCCCAGAAATTCCACAGTGTGAACCTAGCCTAAGATGACTTGACTGCACTGGACCTCAGAAACAAGAGAGGGAAGCAAGCTTCACCTAAGGTTTATATGGGGGAGACTAGCAGGGATCCCATAGGTCACTCTGGGGATCAGCTAGTCACTAGTACTTCCTGGGTAACAATCACATGGTACATTTATTAAAGATACAACACACAATATAATACACAGCTGCAGGGGGCCATGTGGACACTAAGGGACACTGCCTGACAGGGCAGAGAAGGTACGGGAAAACACCATCCCGTACTGGGCTACCACACCCATTTAACAATGGCCTTGTGATGCTGGGGGAGCCCAGAGTGTCAGTGCTTTGTGGGGAGCACACAGAAGATGCTGGGCAGCCCGCCTGATCGATAAGTATGGGTGTTACTAATAAGTTGTAAGCCAGCATCGTACACTACATGTTATTATGTTACTGGCACCCTGTATATGCCTTATCCGTGTGCAACAATAACACTAGGCATCTACCCTCCTCATGAATAGAAGGTGTATGAGTGGTTGTTCATCAGCATTTTGCCCCTGTGCAAACTTCCCCCTATATAATATTGTGGCAGATCTGCATTAGAATGGAAACAGGTGCATAGCCTGCCCTTGTATCAGTAACCTTTAACCAGTGAGTGTGGCCCTTTACTGTGATTTTTTTTCAATAATCTTAAAGGGGTTATCCACCATAAGGTGATTTTAGTATGTACCTGGCAAACAGTAATGGACATGCTTAGGAAGGATCTGCGCTTGTCTTGGGGTAAATGGCTATGTCGTGAAATTACCATAACACTGTGGCTAGTTGTTTGTGAACTGGTATTTCCTGTTTGACTTTTCTTTTTTTGACTACAAATCCCACAATTCCATCTTCCTCCCTCCCACACATCAGCCACCCCACCCATTGAAACATAAATGAGCTGCATCCATTCAAATCAGTGTGGTTTTCAATCAGGGTGCCTACAGCTGTTGCGGATTGATCTCTCTCCCACCAAGCGATCTCTCCACCCATTGAAGCAGACAGGGTCCCTGTCATCAGCTGACTAGTGAGTCAGGTCTCGGCCGCATTGCAACCTGGGAAAAATCTGAGACAACAATCATTTTGTATGCTGGTAAAAATAAATATTGGGATGAAAATCACAGAAGAATTGTGAGAAAACCGTCACACACAGGTACAGACACTATATTATGAACTACACTAACTTTACAGCCCCTGTAGCATAGTCAAATAAAAAAAAATCCTGGAATACCGCTTTAAAGGAAATCTGTCACTAATGTCACCTGCACTAACCTGTTGGTACTTACAGATATTACTATGTATGTTATAGAGGTACAGGTCCTACAAGGAGACCAAATTATTCCCAGCATCAATTATATCAAAACATATTTACATAAGCAATATGGTGGGGAACTGCGTGTATTAAAATATAACCTTTAATGATATTCATAAAAATCACCAAAAGTATTCGTGCTATAGTGAAGATAAAAGAGAATTAAATTGACATAGCCCTCCTATGCTAAACTTATAAATTACGCAGCATAGGATGTGAATTGCTCCCAACGCGTTTCAACCTAAGTTAAAGGCATCATCAGGGGAGGCTTACGCAATCTTAGCTATGAATATTATAATTGAGATTTAGCTCAGGTCAAATCAGTACTTATTATGACATAAATGACCCCGCCATGAAATATAATCAATAAGCACTTTACTGGTGCTAGTTAGCACCACAGGGTAACACTGTATGCCCGGTCTCCTGTAAAGAAATAGAGAAGGAAAATACAGCCTCAGACATATATCCATATTGCATGATTAATGTGTACACATGCAATGCATGATAGCTACTCACAGCCTAGAACCAGATCCCGGCACCTAGAGAGAACAGTATACAATATAGGTATCACTCTATTGCCCTTTGGAATATCAGACCTGCAAAGCAAACATGGGGCCGCAGGCGGCTACTTACGATTATCCCTGTTGTTCGCGGCTTATCCGGTTCGCGGCTGTTGGTGCATAGTACAGCTACCGTGCGCTGACACCGGCAGAGCCAGCGTCTGACGTCATATCCTGTCGGCTGGTGCATACGTCAGTCGGCCGCGCCCTCTGTGACGTAGCAGGGGGAGTGGTAATGGTACGCTGACAGCACTGAACGCCAAACAGATATATTAACTCTTTAGTGACTTGTGCTGAATTACTTCACTGGGTAAAGACTTAGTAAAACATGGAGGAACATTATCCAGAGATTAAACCAAGGCTCTTAAGGTGATCGTTGAGCCGTGATAGGTCTGTCTTCATGTCAGGACACGATCATCTGCAGGTAGGGTGCCCAGTTTTACCTTAAGTAGGCACAGGGTCCCTGGATGGTAGGTACCCACAGATGACCGGCCATTGGCTACAAAGACAGACCTATATTTATTGATAGCCCTCAAGAAATAATACAGCCAATATTAATGAAATTGAATAGGAAAGGTTATTAAAGAACCCATAAGCCAGATATTTCTCATATATCCAGATGTGTTACATAGATGTTAGACACCACAGGAGGGGGAATTAGAAAGTTATCAAAATTATGTATATATGTACCAACAAAACAATTACACCTAGACCAAAGATACTACGTGCTTATGTGGTTGTATTTTATAAATCAAAATTAGTTAGTTTTTGGCCTTTATAAATCATAGATTTTTAGATTTTTAATTTGAATGGGGGTCCCCACAGGGGATTCTGATATGGGATAGTGGTAGAAAGAGGGGATAATAATGATGAGGGCCTAGGGAGCCTGACTGTTCCTATCTTAACTTGGGTCCCTAGTCCTAGGCGGCGCACCCGCCCTAAAAAGGGCGACCCCGCTCTCCAACCTCCTGAGTCCCTGAGGACCCTACCTAACAGGGAGGCTAACTCGTAGACCTACTAAGGTCCCCTTTGTCTACCTGTCTTCTCACCGTATGTTGACAGTGGGGGCCACCATCATAATTGTTTACAAAAAGCACGCAAAGTTTAGCTGGTCATTAAGACCATGTGGGGTATAGGTGTTTAGTTTGTGGATCCAACGGCATTCTTTTTGAAGCAATATCCTGTCTATGTCACCACCCCATTGCGATGGTCTAACTCTCTCGATCCCTATGAATGTTAATACTCTGGGGTTACCACCATGCATCTGATTGACATGCATGGCCACTGATGTCTCTCTCCTATTCCTCACATCACCTAAATGTTCTATTTATAAAATACAACCACATAAGAACGTAGTATCTTTGGTCTAGGTGTAGTTGTTTTGTTGGTACATATATACATAATTTTGATAACTTTCTAATTCCCCCTGTGGTGTCTAACATCTATATGTATGTAACACATCTGGATATATGAGAAATATCTGGCTTATGGGTTCTTTAATAACCTTTCCTATTCAATTTCATTAGTATTGGCTGTATTATTTCTTGAGGGCTATCAATAAATATAGGTCTGTCTTTGTAGCCAATGGCCGGTCATCTGTGGGTACCTACCATCCAGGGACTCTGTGCCTACTTAAGGTAAAACTGGGCGCCCTACCTGCAGATGATCGTGTCCTGACATGAAGACAGACCTATCACGGCTCAGCGATCACCTTAAGAGCCTTGGTTTAATCTCTGGATAATGTTCCTCCATGTTTCACTAAGTCTTTACCCAGTGAAGTAATTCAGCACAAGTCACTAAAGAGTTAATATATCTGTTCGGCGTTCAGTGCTGTCAGCGTACCATTACCACTCCCCCTGCTACGTCACAGAGGGCGCGGCCGGTGTCAGCGCGCGGTAGCTGTACTATGCACTAACAGCTCCCCGCCACTGCTTTGCAGGTCTGATATTCCAAAGGGCAATAGAGTGATACCTATATTGCATACTGTTCTCTCTAGGTGCCGGGATCTGGTTCTAGGCCGTGAGTAGCTGACATGCATTGCATGTGTACACATTAATCATGCAATATGGATATATGTCTGAGGCTGTATTTTCCTTCTCTTTTTCTTTACAGGAGACCGGACATACAGTGTTACCCTGTGGTGCTAACTAGCACCAGTAAAGTGCTTATTGATTATATTTCATGGCGGGGTCATTTATGTCATAATAAGTACTGATTTGACCTGAGCTAAATCTCAATTATAATATTCATAGCTAAGATTGCGTAAGCCTCCCCTGATGATGCCTTTAACGTAGGTTGAAACGCGTTGGGAGCAATTCACATCCTATGCTGCATAATTTATACGTTTAGCATAGGAGGGCTATGTCAATTTAATTCTCTTTTATCTTCTCTATAGCACGAATACTTTTGGTGATTTTTATGAATATCATTAAAGGTTATATTTTAATACACGCAGTTCACCACCATATTGGTTATGTAAATATGTTTTGATATACTTACAGATATTGCAGGTGACAATGATGACAACTGTACTTACCTTGTCCCGTTCAATGGCGGGCATCTCCGGTAATCTTGTCTGTTAAGCTTCAGCTCCTGTCCGACTTGGGGCATGGGCGGAGCTTAGTGACTGTTGTCATCAGTGTCACCTGCACTATATGTCAGTACCGACTGGTTAATGCAGGTGACACTGGTGACTGTTTTCCTTTAATGATTGGAATGATGATGATAGATCTTTTCATCACAGTAGCAAATAAACACTTGCCTCTTAAAAGACCTTCTTACCACCCTCGTCAGCTTGGGTTTTTGATTATCAAAATGTAAGTTAGCACATGGCTTTTTACAACAATGCTGCATTCTTGCTAAACCTAAAAAGTATTGGAACATTATATATATTTTTTATACCTCTTGCCCATGTTGGAATTCCAGGTGGCAAATACTCATTAGAAAAAAGTGACATGACCTTATTAGCTATTGCTCCAAATGCAAAACCAAATGTCCATCTGTTATGAAAGGTGCCTATGAGGTCTAAAGGGCTGTCAATAGAGAAGACATAGGTTAGGTTTAAAATAATTCATAACTGTATTTTTACAAACAAGTAAAACTGAAGTAGCATCTGTTCTTTATTTTATCTAATTCATTATAATTCAAACCTGGTTTGGCTTCAAAACTGCACAGTTAAAAAAAAAACACTCAGGTTACAATCTGCAAGTGGATTATGTTGCTATCTATTGACTTTAAAGGGGTACTCCGGTGGAAAACTTTTTTTTTTTTAATCAACTGGTGCCAGAAAGTTAAACAGATTTGTAAATTACTTCTATTAAAAAATCTTAAGCCTTCCAGTACTTATTAGCTACTGAATACTACATAGGAAATTATTTTCTTTTTAGAACACAGAGCTCTCAGCTGACATCATGACCACAGTGCTCTCTGCTGACATCTTTTAAGAACTGTCCAGAGTAGGAGAAAATCCCCACAGAAAACATATGCTGCTCTGGACAGTTCCTAAAATGGACAGAGATGTCAGCAATGAGCACTGTGGTCAGGATGTCAGCAGAGAGCACTGTGTTCCAAAAAGAAAATAATTTCCTATGTAGTATTCAGCAGCTAATATGTACTAGAAGGATTAAGATTTTTTAATAGAAGTAATTTACAAATCTGTTTAACTTTCTGGTACCAGTTGATTAAAAAAAAAAAGTTTTCCACTGGAGTACCCCTTTAAAGTGGTACATCAGTGAAAAACAATATTTTTAATATCAACTGGTGCCAGAAAGTTAAACAGATTTGTACATTTCTTCTATGTAAAAATCTTAATCCTCACAGTACTTATCAGTTGCTGTATGCTCCAGAGAAAGTTCTTTTCTTTTTGAATTGTTTAAATTTCTCTCTGACCACAATGCTCTCTACTGACACCTCTGTCCATGTCGGGAACTGTCCAGAGCAGGAGAAAATCCCCATAGGAAACCTATCCTGCTCTATACAGTTCCTGACACGGACAGAGGTATTAGCAGAGAGCATTGTGGTCAGACAGAAAATAAATTCAAAAAGAAAAGAACTCTAAAGTAAAGTCAAGTCAGACAAGTTTGTCAAGTCAAAGGAAACCTTGACTACAATTCTCAGCAAGCTTATAAGAGCAACTGTGGTTTCTTGTCTCATTCACTGCTATAACTGTACATCGGTCTTTAAAGAGTACCTGTCATCAAACCATATTTTCTAAACTAACTCAGATTATATTCCCTAACAACTTCTAACACCCCTCCGGCCCTTAATTTAAACCCCCCCGCCCCCGCGCTTTAAAAAGCTTTGTATCATACCTTTCCCCTTTCTTACATTGTGTGAGCTCCCAGAAGGAGAAAGTGAGTGTTCCCCAGCAACCGCAACATCATTGGAGCCTGTGAGAGCTGTGCCTCGCCATGCCCTGCACGCAGTTCCTGAGTTTTGCCTCCTACTAGGCCGGGAGGAGACTAAACTAACTGTTTGACATGCGTAGGGAACAGAACAGAGCCACCTAGTGGACGTTTTTTCAACCACATCAAAAACATATAAAGGTTGAGAATTTTAACAGCAAGTAAATAGCAAAGTGTCTTATAATTACATAAGGAACAATATATTAAAAGTTTAGTTTGGTGACAGGTACACTTTAAACCTTCGAATTGTACTCTCTACATTATCATTCCACAATCATTCCAAGTTATCCAGGAATAGAAAAACACCACTAATTTCTTTCAAAAACAGTTCCACGTCTGTCTCCAGGTTGCTCAAGTATAATGATAATAAAAAAAATTAAAAAAAGGCAGCATGAAGATACTTACATGACAAATCCAAAACGCCTATGAAGAAGTTGTATCTTATCATCCAGTTTAGTAGAATGGCTCCGCCTCTCAAGAAAGGAAAGCAGTATAATTATAAGAACCTTAAAAAAAATGGAACATCATAAACTTCCCAATATAAAATACAGATATTAAGTTAGTTCTTTAAAGGCTATTGACATCTTTGGCATGGGTCATTGATTGTTACATATGTTAGCTCTTACCTTGATTTAAAAAACATAAAATAAAATAAAAATCTTTATTACTTCATACATTTTTAGACTCTCAATATTTAGTTTGAAACCTTATCCTAGTATCACATTTTTTTCATGTCTTTATATTCCTCCCAGTATTACATGCAGGAAGTGAGCTCTTTAACTCAGGTATGTTGAATTTTTCACTAGCTCTTCTTGGTTAGCACAATTCATTACTGAAATGATTATCTCTCTACAACTCATATGGACTTAACTCTCTCGTGCTGACATTGGTGTGGAGGAGTGTTTTATCTCCCCCCTACTTCTGCAAAGTTTACCTCAGGTGCTCTGCTCCTACTTCTGCAAAGTTTACCTCGGGTACTCTGCTAGTGCCATTCTTAATTAGTACCTATCACCAAACTAAACTTTTAATATATTGTTCCTTATGTATTAATAACACACTTTGCTATTTACTTGCTGTTAAAATTCTCACCCTTTATATGTTTTTAATGTGATTGAAAAAATGGCCAGGGGCATGGCAAGGCACAGCTCTCACAGGCTTCTGTGATGTTGCGCCTGTTGGGGAACGCCCACTTTCTCCTGCCAGGAGCTCACACAATGTGAGCAAGGGGAAAGGTGTGATACAGAGCTTTTTTAAAGCTTGGAAACATTTTTTTAAGGACAGTAGGGGTGTTAGGTGTAATTAAGGAATATAATCTGAGTTGGTTTAGAACATATGGTTTGATAACAGGTACTCTTTAAGTAACTATTTTTTTTTTTTTAGGAAATCTTTAGGGTCAACATATGTTTGAGTCTAAAGCCTGGAACTACACTGAGGACTCCTCCCAATCAGATTGAGCAGACTGATATAACTGACCAATCATCTTAATATTTTCTAAAAAGTTGGGATTAATGAAGAACCCCTCATAAATATTCATGAGCAGCCAATCACAGTACAATAAAGCAAAATATATTAATCATATGGTTCTATATTGTTCTTAAAATAGTTCTGTGTTGGCTTGGATAATGTTAGATGTAGTGTTAAAATGTACCTGTTGCTTTAAAAACTTTTCACACATTCCTAGAGACAAGTCAAACTCGAATGAGCGGGGAGACAATCCCATAAACTTACATTGTAAATGTGTCTTGCTTAGCACACGTTTCTCCCAAATAAGTCTAACAATCTGTTGGGGTCTGGACATTCTGACCCTGATTGATCAAAATTTTTTGTAAGTAAACTATCACTTTAATTGGACAAACACAAAAACAAATTACAGTGTCCCAGTCATGTGAAAAAAAACTTTGGGCATGTCATGGGCACACCTCAAAAGTTGAGGTCGGGGTCTCAGTGCTGACACTCTGACTGATCCTTAGAATGAGCAGGGAGAAGCATGTGGTGGCACACTTCATTCTGCATCTCACATCAGTCTGCTTCCCAGGTTCTAAAGATTAGATTTTTATGTATGGAGCTAGCGGATTGGCCACGCCCCTGAGGAAGCTCAGTTTGAGCAAAACATTTGTTGGGTTTGATACAGGTTTTGGTAAGGCATATGTAGATTATATTTTTCTGGGATTCGTTTTTATTATGTTCTCTTTTCTAATTATTCTTCTGATTTGCACTATGCACTTTATCTGCATTTATATGTATGATTAGAGACTGATCTGCATATTTTGATTATTACTTTGTATACTTTTGCCTTCCTCTGCTCTGTTTTGTGGCGTGAACTGTGTTTGGTGCCTATTTTGATTTGTGCATGTTTATTGAATGGTTTTAATATATTTGCATCTACGAATAAAGATTTATACGTGATTTACATCTGGTGTTAGTGCTATTATTTGGTATTTATCTTACACTACAAAGATTTGTGTTGGTTATTTTAATACTTATTGCCTGATTTTTTCTTTTTGTTGGAGGCTAATATTATAATATGTTAAAAAAAAATATTTTCATACAAATAAAGAACACATTTTAATAAAATGATTCATATTTTACTTGTCAGTCTCTTTCTGTAACATGATACTCACCGAAGGAATTAGTGAATAATGTAGAAACAGATGCATATCTATTAGACTATCACAGGTGCCATTATTGTAGACTGTTCTGTGAAAGAAATATGTTATTTAAAAGATGAACTTCACTGCCTACAGAAGAATGTAACATAGTAACATGGTTCATAAGGTTGAAAAAAAGACCAGAGTCCACCAAGTTCAACATATAACCCTAATGAGTCCCTTCTGAGTTGATCCAGAGGAAGGCAAAAAAAAAAAAAAAACATAATAGAGGTAAGGTAGAGGATGCCCCCTTGTTATAGATACAGTCCTGGGTATAAATAGATCATGTGAGAGATCTCTGTACGGTCCCCTGATATATTTATACATAGTTATTAGGTCTCCCCTAAGCCTTCTTTTTTCTAAACTAAATAACCCTAATTCTGATAATCTTTCTGGGTACTGTAGTCCGCCCATTCCCCATATTACCTTGGTTGTCCGTCTTTGAACCCTCTCCAGCTCCACTATATCTTTCTTGTACACTGGTGCCCAGTACTGTACACAGTATTCTATGTGTGGTCTGACTAGTGATTTGTACAGCGGTAGAATTATTTCCTTGTTGTGGGCATCTATGCCCCTATTGATGCACCCCATGATTTTATTTGCCTTGGTAGCAGCTGCCCGACACTGGTCACTACAGCTAAATTTACCGTTAACTAAGACTCACAAGTCCTTTTCCACGTCAGTCGTCCCAAGTGTTCTCCCATTTAATACATAATCCCAGCCCGGATTTTTCTTCCCCATGTGCATTACCTTACATTTATCAGTGTTGAACCTCATCTGCCACTTCCCAGCCAAAACCTCCAACCTATCCAGATCCATTTGTAACAGTTCACTGTCCTCTACTGTGTTTACCGCTTTACAGAGTTTAGTATCATCTGCAAAGATTGCTACTTTACTATTCAACCCCTCTACAAGGTCATTAGTGAATATATTAAATAGGACAGGACCCAAGAGGGACCCCTGTGGTACCCCACTAGTAACAGTAACCCAATAAGTACCATTAATAACCACCCTCTGTTTCCTATCACTGAGCCAGTTACCTACCCACTTACACACATTCTCCCCCAGCCCAATCATTCTCTTTTTATGCACCAACCTTTTATGTCCAGATATATGACATTTAGCAATTGCCCCTGGTCCAGTCTGGAGCTCACCTCCTCATAAAAGCTGAACAGGTTAGTTTGCCATGACCGATCCCTCATAAAGCCATGCTGATATGGAGTCATACATTTATTTTTATCAAGATACTCCAAAATAGCATCTCTTAGAAAACCCCCAAACTATTTACATACAACAGAGGTTAAACTAACAGGTCTACAATTCCCGGGGTCACCTTTTCACCCCTTTTTAAATATTGGCACCACATTTGCCATGCACCAGTCCTGGGCAAAAGTCCCTGTCACTATAGAGTCCCTGAATATTAAAAATAGGGGTTTGTCTATTACATTACTTCATTCCTTTAGAACACGGGGGGAGGGGGGGGGGGGGGTGAATTCCATCTGGACCTGGTGATTTGTCTATTTAGATTTTTTGTGGCGGCACTGTACTTCTTCCTGGGTTAGACAGGTGACCTGTACTGGGGAGTTTACCTTATCTTGCTGTATTTCCCCTGGGATTTCATTTTACTTGGTGAAAACAGTGGAGAAGAATTTGTTTAATATATTTGCTTTTTCCTGATCCCTGTTTATAATTTCTTCCTCATCATTTTTTAAAGGGCCTATACTTGCATTTTTGACCTTTTTGTTATTTATATAATTAACCCCTTAAGGACTCAGGGTTTTTCCGTTTTTGCACTTTCGTTTTTTCCTCCTTACCTTTTAAAAATCATAACCCTTTCAATTTTCCACCTAAAAATCCATATTATGGCTAATTTTTTGCGTCACCAATTCTACTTTGCAGTGACATTAGTCATTTTACCCAAAAATGCACGGCAAAACGGAAAAAAAAATCATTGCGCGACAAAATCGAAGAATAAACGCCATTTTGTAACTTTTGGGGGCTTCCGTTTCTACGCAGTGCATATTTCGGTAAAAATTACACCTTATCATTATTCTGTAGGTCCATACGGTTAAAATGATACCCTACTTATATAGGTTTGATTTTGTCGCACTTCTGGAAAAAATCATAACTACATGCAGGAAAATGTATACATTTAAAAATGTCATCTTCTGACCCCTATAACTTTTTTTATTTTTCCACGTACAGAGCGATATGAGGACTCATTTTTTGCGCCGTGAAGTTTTTATCTGTATGATTTTTGTTTTGATCGGACTTTTTGATCACTTTTAATTCATTTTTTAATGGTATAAAAAGTGACCAAAATACGCTTTTTGGACTTTGGAATTTTTTTGCACATACGCCATTGACCGTGCGGTTTAATTAATGATATATTTTTATAGTTCGGACATTTACGCACGTGGCGATACCACATATGTTTATTTTTTTTACACAGTTTTATTTTTTTTATGGGAAAAGGGGGGTGATTCAAACTTTTATTAGGGAAGGGGTTAAATGACCTTTATTAACATTTTTTTTTTTACATTTTTTTTGCAGTGTTATAGGTCCCATAGGGACCTATAACACTGCACACACTGATCTCCTATTCTGATCACTGGCGTGTATTAACACGCCTGTGATCAGCGTTATCGGCGCTTGACTGCTCCAGCTGCCGAGGAGGCAGCTGTTCGGGACGCCGCGATTTCACCGCGGCGGTCCCGAACAGCCCGACTGAGCAGCCGGGTCACTTTCACTTTCGAAGTGGCGGTCAGCTTTGACCGCCGCTTCTAAAGGGTTAATACCGCACATCGTCGCGATCGGCGATGTGTGGTATTAGCCGCGGGTCCCGGCCGTTGATGAGCGCCGGGACCGACGCGATATGATGCTTCAAATCGCGGGAGCCGGCGCAGGACGTAAATATACGTCCTGCATCGTTAAGGGGTTAAAGAACATTTTGGGGTTAGTTTTACTCTCTTATGGAATCTTTCTGGAGTCTTTCTGTCTCTATTTTTGCATTTTTTATCAGTTTTTTTTTATACACATTTTACATTTTTCTCTATAGATTTTTAATGCTTCTTCACTGCCGTCCTGTTTTAGTAGTTTAAATGCTTTATTTTTTCATATATTGCCCCTTAACGTTCTTATACATCTATATTGGTTTTCTTTTATTTCTGACCCTTTTATTCCCATAAGGTATATACATCTTACAGTGAGAATTTAAGATATTTTTAAAAGTCTCTTATTTAGTGTCAGTATTCTTGTTTTTGAGGACATTATCCCATTTTATATTGTTAAGGGCTTCTCTGAGTTGATCGAACTTTGCCTTCCTAAAGTTCATTGTTTTTGTGGCCCCTCGAGAGATTCCCTTATTGAAGAACAAGTTATAATGTATTATATTATGATCATGATTTCCTAGGTGACCTTCTACTTGCACATTAGTTACTCTGTCAGGTCTGCTGGTTAATATTCAGTCTAGTAGGGCGCCCCCTCTGGTCGGGCCCTGCACCATTTGGGACAGATAATTGTCTTTAGCTATAGTCAGAAACCTGTTTCCTTTATGAGATTCACAGGACTCAGTCTCCCAGTTTATATCAGGATAGTTAAAGTCCCCCATTATTATCACATCATTCTGATTTGCTGCCTTGTTTATTTGCCTCAGTAATTGATCTTCTGCCTCTTCCATTATATTTGGAGGCTTATAGCAAACCCCTATCAGAATTTTTTTTTTAATCTCCATATATTTCTACCCATATTGACTCCACATTATCGTTTCCCTCCCATATATCCTCCAGCAGGGTGGCCTTCAGACTGGACTTTACATAAAGACAAACTCCTCCCCTTTTCCATTTTGTCCGATCCTGCCTGAATAGACTATAACCCTGTATGTTGACCATCCAGTCACAGGTATCGTCCAACCAAGTCTCTGTTATACCCACTATGTCATAATCCTCCTCAGACATTTTGAACTCCAGTTTGTCAGTTTTATTGGTCAGACTTCTGGCATTAGTCAATATGCAATTCAACAGTGTATGTTTTTTTTTCTATGATGCCTATCCCTATTAACTATTCTAACCCCTCCCTCCGCTCCACCCCCAGGTACATTATTAACCCCCTAAGGACCTAGGGCGTATGGATACACCCTGGCTTTCTGGTACTTAAGGACCCAGGACGTATCCATACGCCCGTGGGAATTTCGGTCCCCGCCACGCGCCGGGCGCAGATCGGACCAGGGTGACTGCTGACATCAATCAGCAGTCACCCCCATGTCGGCGATCGTCGTAAATAGCAAGTGAATTCACACTTGCGATTTGCGCTGATTCCGGGTCTATGGTGACCCGGAATATAAGGGGGATCGCGGTTGTCTAAGACAACAATGATCCCCCAGAAGGGATAGGAGTGAGGTGGCAGGGTTGCTACCCCTCCTATCCCTGCTATTGGTGGTCTAGACGTGACCACCAATAGCAGATCGGGGGGGGGGGGGTTAAATTTCGTTTCCCTGTCCTGCCCACCCACAATAGGCGAGGCAGAACGGGGAAACGAAGCAGACCGAACGCCGATGATCACTTACCCGTCCGGAGGCTGCGGGCGACGGTGATCGGCGGGCGGCGACGTTGTGCGTCAGAAGAGGACGGCTCCCTGGATACTACGGAAGCCGGTAAGTTGATAAAGTGGTCTCTACACTGTAGCCCTCCAAATGTTGCCAAACTACAACTCCCAGCATGCCCAGACAGCTGTTTGGGCATGCTGGAATATGTAGTTTTGCAACAGCTGGAGGGCTACAGTTTGAGACCACTATACAATGGTCTCTAAACTATATCCCTCCAGATCTTGCAAAACTACAACTCCTAGCATGCCCACATAGCTGTTTGCTGTCTGGGCATGCTGGGATTTGTAGTTTTGCAACATCTGGAGATCCACAGTTTGTAGATCACTGTGCACTGGTCTAGAAACTGTAGCCCTCCAGATGCTGCAAAACTGCAAATCCCTGTCTCACAAACAGCTGTCTCGGCATGCTGGGAGTTGTAGTTGCGTACCTCCAGCTGTTCCATAACTACATCTCCCAGCATGCCCTTCGGTGATCAGTAAATGCTGGGAGTTGTAGTTTTGCAACAGCTGGAGGCACACTGGTTGGAAAATACTGAGTTAGGTAACAGAACCTAACTGAAGATTTTCCAACCAGTGTGCCTCCAGCTGTTGCAAAACTACAACTCCCAGCATGCACAGTCTGTCAGTGCATGCTGGGAGTTGTAGTTTTGAAACAGCTGGAGGTTTGCCCCCCCCCCCCCCCCATGTGAATGTACATTCACACGGGCAGGTTTACAGTAAATTTCCTGCTTCATGTTTGGGCTGCGGCAAATTTTTCGCCGCAGTGCAAACTCCTAGCGGGAAACTCACCGTAACACGCCAGTGCGAATGTGCCCTAAAAACACTACACTACACTAACACATAATAAAGAGTAAAACACTACATATACACCTCCTTACACTGTCCCCCCTCCAATAAAAATGAAAAATGTATTGTATGGCAGTGTTTCCAAAATGGAGCCTCCAGCTGTTGCAAAACAACTCCCAGCATTTCTGGACAGCCACTGACTGTCCAGGCATGCTGGGAATTTAGCAACAGCTGGAGGCACCCTGTTTTGCAATCACTAGCGTAGAATACCCCTATGTCCACTCCTATGCAATCCCTAATTTAGTCCCCAAATGCGCAGGGTGCTCTCTCACTTCGGAGCCCTGACGTATTTCAAGGAAACAGTTTAGTGCCACATATGGGGTATTCCCGTACTCTGGAGAAATTGCACTACAAATTTTGGGGGGCTTTTTCTCCTTTTACCCCTTATGAAAAGGAAAAGTTGGGGGCTACACCAGCCTGTTAGTGTATAAAAATGTTACACTAACATGCTGGTGTTGCCCCATACTTTTTATTTTCACAAGAGGTAAAAGGAAAAAAAGACCCCCAAAATTTGTAACACAATTTCTCCTGAGTACGGAAATACCCCATATGTGGGCGTAAAATGCTCTGCGGGCACACAACAAGGCTCAGGAGTGAGAGCGCCATGTACATTTGAGGCCTAAATTGGTGATTTGCACAGGGGTGGCTGATTTTACAGCGGTTCTGACATAAACGCAAAAAATGAAATACCCACATGTGACCGCATTTTGGAAACTACACCCCTCACGGAACGTGACAAGGGGTATAGTAAGCCTTAACACCCCACAGGTGTTTGACGAATTTTCATTGTTGGATGGGAAAATGAAAAAATAATTTTTTTTTCACTAAAATGCTGGTGTTACCCTAAATTTTTCATTTTCACAAGGGAAAATAGGAAAAAAGCCCCCCAAAATTTGTAACCCCATTTCTTCTGAGTATATAAATACCCCAAATGTGGATGTAAAGTGCTCTGCTGGCGCACTACAATGCTCAGAAGAGGAGTGCCATTGGGATTTTGAAGAGAAAATTTGTCTGGAATTGAAGGCCACGTGTGTTTACAAAGCCCACATTGTGCCAGAACAATGGACCCTCCCACATGTGACCCCATTTTGGAAACTACACCCCTCATGTAATGTATTAAGGGGTGCAGTGAGCATTTATGCCCCACAGGTGTCTGACAGATTTTTGGAACAATGGTCAGTGAAAATGAAAAATTAAATTTTTCATTTGCACAGACCATTGTTCCAAAGATCTGTCAAACGCCAGTGGGGTGTAAATACTCACTGCACCCCTTATTAAATTCTATGAGGGGTGTAGTTTGCAAAATCGGGTCACATGTGGGGGGGTCCACTGTTCTGGCACCACGGGGGGCTTTGAAAATGCACATGGCCCCTGACTACCATTAGAAACAAATTCTCTTTCCAAAAGCTTAATGGCGCTCCTTCTCTTCTGAGCATTGTAGTGCGCCAGCAGAGCACTTGACGTCCACACATGGGGTATTTCCATACTCAGAAGAAATGGGGTTACAAATTTTGGAGGTCATTTTCTCCTATTACCCCTTGTAAAAATGTAAAATTTAAGGAAAAAACTGCGTTTTAGTAAAAAAAAAAAAATTTCTTCATTTACACATCCAACTTTAACAAAAAGTCGTCAAACACCTGTGGGTAGTTAAGGCTCACTGTACCCCTTGTTACGTTACTTAAGGGGTGTAGTTTCCAAAATGGTAAGCCATGTGGGTATTTTTTTGCTGTTCTGGCACTACTGGGGCTTCCTAAATGCGACATGGCCCCCCAAAACCATTTCAGCTAAATTTGCTTTCAAAAAGCCAAATGTGACTCCTTCTCTTCTGAGCATTGTAGTTTGCCCGCAGAGCATTTAACGTCCTAACATGGGGTATTTCCATACTCAGAAGAGATGGGGTTACAAATTTTGGGGGGCATTTTCTCCCATTACCCTTTGTAAAAATTGTAAATTTGGGGAAAAAACTGCACTTTAGTGAATTTTTTTCCCTCCATTTATACATCTGATTTTAACGAAAAGTTGTCAAACACCTATGGGTTGTTAAGGCTAACTGGACCCCTTGTTACATGCCTTGAGGGGTGTAGTTTCCAAAATGGAATGCCATGTGGGGTTTTCTGCTGTTCTGGCACCATAGGGGCTTTCTAAATGTGACATGCCCCCCAAAAATCATTTCAGCAAAATTCACTCTCCAAAATCCCATTGTTGATCCTTCCCTTCTGAGCCCTCTACTGCGCCCGCCGAACACTTGACATACACATATGAGGTATTTCCTTATTCGAGAGAATTTCTCCTATAACCACTTGTAAAAATTCAAAAACTGGGTCTACAAGAACATGCGAGGGTAAAAAATGAAGATTTTGAATTTTCTCCTTCACTTTGCTTCTATTCCTGTGAAACACCTAAAGGGTTAACACACTTACTGAATGTCATTTTGGATACTTTGAGGGGTGCAGTTTTTATATTTGGGTCATTTGTGGGTCATTTCTAATATGAAGGCCCTTCAAATCCATTTCAAAACTGAACTGGTCCCTGAAAAATTCCGATTTTGAAAATTTTGTGAAAAATTGGAAAACCGCAGTTGAACTTTGAAGCCCTCTGATGTCTTCCAAAAGTAAAAACATGTCAACTTTATGATGCAAACATAAAGTAGACATATTGTGTATGTGGATCAATGTAGAATTTATTTGGAATATCCATTTTCCGTATAAGCAGAGAGCTTCAAAGTAAAAAAAAATGCAACATTTTCAATTTTTTCATAATATTTTGGAATTTTTTCACCAAGAAATGAAACCATTATTGACAACATTTTACCACTAACATAAAGTACAATATGTCACGAAAAAACTGTCTCGGAATCAGAATGAAAGGTAAAAGCATCCCAGAGTTATTAATGCTTGAAGTGACAGTGATCAGATGTTCAAAAAATGGCCGGGTCCTTAAAGGGGTACTCCGGTGCTTAGGGGATAAGATGCCTGATCGCGGGAGTCCCGCAGCTGGGGATGCCCGGGATCATGCACGCGGCACCCCGTTTGTAATCAGTCCCCGGAGCGTGTTCGCTCCGGGTCTGATTACAGTCGACCGCAGGGCGGCGGCGTGTGACGTCACGCCCCCGCCCCCGTTTGACATCACGCTCCGCCCCTCAATGCAAGCTTACGGGAGGGGGCGTGATAGCTATCACATGTAAGTCACATGTTCACCACTGCATACTACATACAACAAGGTCCTTGACAACAATAGATTTAACCACTTAAGGACGCAGGGCGTACCTGTACGCCCTGCACCCGGTCCCGGTGTTTGAAACCATCAAAGCATCACACCGGGTCGGTCCCGGCTGCTATTGATAGCCGGGACCCTGGGCTAATAGTGCGCGGCACAGATCGTTGTTATTTAGCTTTCAGACGCATCGATCAAAGTCGAAAACGAAAGTAAAAGCTTCTCGGCAGATCAGTCGGGCTGATCGGAACTATGGCGATAAAATCGCGATGTCCTGATTAGCTAGGACGCGAGCGGAGGCCCCCTTACCTTGCTCACGTCCGATCGGCATTTGATTGCTCCAAGCCTGAGCTACAGGCTTGAGCAATCAACCCCCTATTACGCTGATCGATGCAAAGCTATGGCTTTGCAGGGATCAGGGTAAAAGATCAGTGTGTGCAGTGTTATAGCCCCCTGTGGGAGCTATAACACTGCAAAAAAAAAGTGAAAAAAAAATGTCCAAACTATAAAAATATATCATTAATTAAACTGCAGGGTCAATGGCATACGCGCAAAAAAATTTCAAAGTCGAAAATAGTGTATTTTTGGTCACTTTTTATATCATAAAAAAATTAATCAAAAAGTCTGATCAATGCTAAAATGGAACTGCTAAAAACTTCAGAACACGGCGCAAAAAATGAGCCCTCATACCGGCCCGTATGCGGAAAAAAATTAAAAAGTTATAGGGGTCAGAAGATGACAATTTTAAACGTATAAATTTTCCTGCATGTAGTTATGATTTTTTCAGAAGTATGACAAAATCAAACCTATATATGTAGGGTATCATTTTAACCGTATGGACCTGCAGAATAAAGATCAGGTGTCATTTTTACCGAAAAATGCACTGCGTAGAAACGGAAGCCCCCAAAATTTACAAAATGACATTTTTTCTGTTTCACCTTGGATTTTTTGGTAAAATGACTAATGTCACTGCAAAGTACAATTGGCAGTGCAAAAATAAGCCATCATATGGAATTTTATGTGCAAAATTGAAAGGGTTTGGAGAAATTGAAGGAGAGTGTCATACTTTTGAGAAAGCCATTATATGAATGGCGAAACGTTAAGGAAGAGAGGAGTCATGTTTTAATTTCACGCAGTGTCACAGCTTAATACAGATTGAATACTCCTGGTAGCCGAACTGCAGTAAGGCATCGGAGACAGCAAATCATAATGGTGGAAGCAAACACTGAAAATTTCTATACTAAATATAGCTGTGCACCGTGTTGAGAATTTTAAAGCACCACTGCCATCTAGTGGCTAAAATGCAGAACACATCAAATTTTTTGTGGTAGAAATAAAAGTAAATTTTTAGTTCAGTTGTTTTAGAGGTCTTTAGTCAGGGTTTTCCCTGAGGGGATTTCTTTCCCCAAGTTGGTTTGTTGAGTTTTGATGACAATAGGGCCTCAGCCTTGAAAAGATTGCATCGATTATTTTTTATTTAAATTTAAAGTCTATATTAGATTCCCAAGTTTAATGTTCCGGTGTTTATTTTGAACAAACACTGTATGACCACAAAACCAAATCTAACAAGGAGGTACATGGCGGCACAGTGACAGAGCTTAGAGGTGGCAGCAGCATGAGGAGACCAAAATCTGGCAGAATGACACAGCCTGGAATTGGCGGCAGCAAGAAGAGACAATAGGGCTTCACAATCCCTAAGATTAAAAGATGAATTTTCAAATTTAAATTGAAGATTTATGGTAGCTAGTGCTACCATAAAAACATTTAGGTAATGTCCCAGGCCCAGCAGCATGAGTAAACCATATAGTAGCTGAATTACACAGCGTTGAGGTGGTGGAAGCATGAGGACACCATATAGAGGCTGAATGGCACAGCCTGGAGGTGGTGGAAGCATGGGGAGACCACATAGTGGCTGAATGGCACAGTTTGGAGTTGGCGGCAGCATGAGGAGAACATATAGTGGCTGAAAGGCATAGCATGGAGGTGGCGGCAGCATGAGGAGAACATATGGTGGCAGAATGAGACAGCCTGGAGGTTGCAGCAACAGCATCAGGAGTCCTGAAAGTGACCCGGAGTGGTGAGGTGGGTGGCAATACCAGTTCCCGGTGAAGAAGGTGGGTAAAAAAAGGTCTGATGCGGAGGAATGTTTGTAACTGGGGAGCAGCGCCTTAAATCTATTTGGCACTATACATATTTGTGAAGTGATGGTGTGGCACCATGGTCAATCTACTCTGATGCATCAGGCATTGGTGGGTGGAAATCCTGGCTGATATATGCCTGATTCATCTTCACAAAGGTCAGTCTCTCCACATTTTTCGTGGACAGATGAGTTCTCCTTGGGGTGACTATGGGACACAGTGGAAGAAGTGGAGGCGGAGTTGCACACTGTCGTAGGACCAACGGGCCCAGAGCGTGGAGGCGGAAGCAGCGTGACCTGTCCAACTTGCTGTTGTGGCTGTGCAGGAACCACATTCACCCAGTGGGCCATAAAGGACAAGTATTGTCCCTGACCATAGTTACAACTCCACATGTCGGCGCTGCCATGCACTTTGGTACACTTTGGCAGAGTGGGATGGTGGGTGTTAATACCAGTACTCGGTGACGAAGGTGGGTGAAAGAAGGATAACTTGGTATCAGATGTGTGGCATCAGCCAGGTGGCAGGATCAGAATAGTAGCTGAGGCAGGTAGGCAGAAGAAAACATTTTTTTTTGTCAAAGTGTTGGTGTGCACAAGTAAGTATTGAGGATTACGTAAAACTTAACTTTTAACATTATTCTTAGGATAGAATATATGGAGCCAATTTTTTTTTTTAAATCTAACAAAAGGAAAGGTGTGCAAAAAACATGATGTGCCCCCTACATCACCAAGTATTGATGCGATGCAAAGACCTCTAAAATGTGGAAGGGAACAATGTATGGTCCATTGTAACAGGTGGGGGTAAAAACTTCCCCTGTAAGGCCCTACTCTAGCACTATTAATTCCCTTATTGGCAAGTGTTACTTGTCCTAAAAAGGGCGGCCCACACAGGAACCTCCCCCTATTTCCACCTAAAAACACTTCTATTTCCCAGGGTTTTTAGTTGGAAATAGGGAGAGGTTCTTGTGTGCGGCTGCCCTTTTAGGATGAGTAACACTTGCCAAGAAGGGAATTAATAGTGCGAGAGTAGGGCCTTACAGGGGAAGTTTTTACCATACGTTGTTCCTTTCCACCTTTTAGAGGTCTTTGCATCCATCAATACTTGGTGGTGTAGGTGGCACATGGTGTTTTTTGCACACCTTTTCTTTTGTTAGATTTCAAAAATGTTTTGGCTCCATCTATTTTATCCTAAGAAAATGTAAGTTTTAGCTAATGCATATCCTCGATACTTACTTGTGGTCTAATGCATCGGAATTCCTGTAACTGGGGACCAGTAACTTAATTATGTTTTGCAGTATCCATGGCAGCACAATGAGAGAGCCTGAAGGGGGGTAGCATGAGGAGACCATAGAGCAGCACAATGAGCAAGCCTGGAGGTGGCAGCATCGGCATGAGGAGACCATAGAGCAGCACAATGAGAGAGGCTGGAGGGGGCAGCATCAGCATGAGGAGACCCAATGGCGGCACAATGACAGAGCCTGGAGGTGGCAGCAGCAGCATGATGGCCATGCCAACTGAGGGTTGAGTCTAAGGAACCCACTGAGTGAACCAATCACTGCTGCTGGGTTGCTGGTTGAGACACGACCGCTAGCTGACACCGGGAGCTCAGACCTCTCGCTGCGACTCCTGCTGCCACACGCCTCTACTCTGCTGTGACCTCTGCCTGCACCTGATGAATGTAGGCCTCTTCTGCTACCTCTGCCTGCGCCTGATGAATTTAGGCATCTGACACTTCACTGTGCATGTCCTGGCACCTCTCTGCCTGACATACTTAGTGCGTATATGAGGGGAGTATAATCTGCTTCACTGTGCTTAAAACAGTATTTGTCTAGAACAGCAGCAGGTGTACACTTTTGCCTGGCCTTTCACAGTATCTAGGCCCTTGACAGATTAACAGGTACAAACTAGTACACTACTTAGATGTAGGTATGTGGTATGCACTTATGAGGGCAGAAAAATGCGCTAAAGCACGCTTAAAAAAGTATTGTAGTAAAACTCCAGCCGGTGATTACTTTTGCCTGGACTTTCACAGTATCTAGGCTCTTGACAGATTAACAGGTACAAAATAGTACACTACTTAGATGTATGTGGTATGCAGTTATAAGAGAAGGACAATGCGCTACAGTATGCTTAAAAAGTATTGGAGTAAAACACCAGCCGGTGATTACTTTTGCCTGGACTTTCACAGTATCTAGGCCCTTGACAGATTAACAGTACCAAATAGTACACTACTTAGTTGTAGGTATGTGGTATGCACTTATGAGGGCAGAAAAATGCGCTACAGTACGCTTAAAAAAGTATTGGAGTAAAACACCAGCCGGTCATTACTTTTGTTTGGACTTTCACAGTATCTAAGCCCTTGAAAGATTAACAGGTACAAAATAGTACAATACTGAGATGTAATTATGTGGTATGCAGTTATGACGGGAGGACCATGCGCTACAGTACGCTTTAAAAAGTATTGGAGTAAAACACCAGCTGGTGATTACTATTGCCTGGCCTTTCACAGTATCTAAGAGATAGGAGACAGAAAAAAAGGACGGCGCCTCGCGTAATACTGTGGGCTGAAAACCCGAGTACCCTTTGAAATGATGCTCACCTTTGGTAAGTCTTGGTATCAAGCATATCACCCCTCACAGGGGGTAGGATGTGGTGGAGATGTGGTACCGCTGGCTGCAGCCCGCAGAGACGGCCGGTCTCCCGTCGGGAATCGGCAAAAGTCGAGCAGGATCAGTGCAGGAAAAATAGTTCTGCTTATGGCGCTGCCTTGTGGATATCACAGTCACGGAGGAGATGGTGCAAAAAAGTAACAATGTATTTATTAAACACATTTAACCTTTTTACATGGTGTGCAAGACGCGTTTCGAAAGATAGTTTCTTCTTTATCAATTGCTACAGAGACATACAGTGATAGAAACATATATGCGTGTTTTAGGCGCCAAAACCACTGGACAGAAGTCAGGGTTACATTTGGGCAGAGCCAGAATGACACACGTCAAAATAACATATTATTGTGTAACAAAAAGATATATATCCAATATGCATAGTTGGTGTTACATAACCTATGCTAGAGGTGCATAAGAATATCAGTTTAGTGTATTAGGCAAAAAATGATTTGGTAATTGTCGCTGTTACGTCTGAGATGAGAAGCGACCAATGGAATAAATATCACTCATTGCGTCATTAGTTGTCAGGGAGAACTGCTGTCAGTGTGATGAGGTGGCGACCAATGGGAGACCAGGGAGCAGTTACGTCATCTGCTATTGTATGTAGGACGTGCCCGGCCGGGCTTGTCCTAGTGATGCAGAATGGAGCCGATGTTCGCAAATGTTATTCTATTCGGGAGTCGCGGGAGGTATGAAATAGAGTA
Source organism: Hyla sarda (assembly GCF_029499605.1). NCBI lineage: Eukaryota > Metazoa > Chordata > Amphibia > Anura > Hylidae > Hyla > Hyla sarda. Next base: position 320,947,734 of record NC_079189.1, read on the forward strand.
GCGGCCAATCAGGCTGTGAGTATGTGATGTCTTTTGGACCAATCAGAAGAATGCAGACTGATTTTTGCAGAAACAGAGTTCGGGGCGTGGTAGGGTGTCCGGTAAGCCAATAGGATTGGATTGTGTGATGGTCTGTGGACCAATCTCAGTTGCGCCTACTGTTCTTATGAACATAATAGGTGAAATTAAGATTATACAGTATGTTCAATGTATTCATTGAATCCCATGGGGGTCAAAGTTTTCATTTTAAATATCCAGTAATTTTCCCTCCTGCATAGCTGCGTGTATCTTCTGTTTGTGGATGCGGTAATCTCTTCTATCGGGGTGACTGTAAAGCCGGTAAAACTGCAGTTATGGTGGGAGGCTGCATGTCTCGATATGCTGTGCAGTTGGTATCCGTTCTTCACATTGGAGCGGTGTTTGTTCATTCGGCTGCTCAGCATTTGTGTTGTCCTTCCGATGTATTGGATGCCACACTGGCATTCGAGGAGGTAGACTATGAATGAGGATTTGCATGACATGCGGCTCCTTATTTTGTAGGTATCCCCTGTGGTCTGTGATGTTATTTCTTTACATCGGTTTTTGATGTTGGCACAGCATTTACAGTTTGTGCCGCAGCATTTATAGACTCCCACAATTTTGTCTTCACCTGTCAGGGGATGTTTTTTGCTAATGGTTTTGAGCTTGCTAGGGGCCAGGATATTCTTCAGTGACCTGGTTTTCCGGAAGATAATTTGTGGTTTAGCTGGAATTACATCTTTCAAGAAGGGATCCATGAGTAGAATCTTCCAATGTTCCTCTAGGATTTTCTTGATATTTTTGTGGTCAGTAGAGAAAGTGGTGAGAAAGTTGTATGAAAAACGGTTTGTCTCTCCAGTTACTTTCTGGTCAGTTGTTTTTGGTTGTAGGCAGGTGTCTTGAGATAAGGTGCCGGCTTTCTTTTTGCTGTTTGTTGTGAGTGATTTGGGATATCCTTTAGCTTTGAACATTGTGTCCAAAATCTTGCTCTGTATTTGGAAGTCTTTTGTGGAGGTACAGTTCCAACGGATCCTCTTATACTGTCCATAAGGGACGTTTTGTGTCCATTTTTCTAGATGACAACTGGTGTAGTCCAGGTAACTGTTTCCATCCACACTTTTAAAGAATGTTTTGGTGGTGATTTTGCCTTTATTGTGTAATACTATTACGTCCAGGAATTCTGCATCATTTTGGGTGGATGTGAAATTGACAATCCAAGTGTTATTGTTAAGGGAGGTGATGAATTGATTAAGGAAGTCTGATGTCCCATCCCATACAATGAAAATATCGTCAATGTATCTTTTGTAGGTGATACAATGATGGTAAAGGGGATCGCGATATAGTAGTTGGTCTTCAGAAGCACCCATAAATAAATTTGCGAAACTGGGTGTGAATCGCGTCCCCATCGCTGTGCCACAGTGTTGCCTGAATATGCGGCCATTGAACTGGAAGAAATTATGTTTGAGTATGAAATTGATGGCATCTAGGAGGAACTCTTTTTGGGGTTCCGGAATCTGGGGGTCTGCTTGAAGGTAGTTGGATACGGCAGATAGACCTTGATCGTGTTGGATGATCGTGTACAATGAGGATATATCCATTGTCAGAAAGATATAGTGATCTTGCCACTGCAGGTTGATGATGGATTTAATAAAATCACTGGTGTCTTTGGTGTATGATGGAAGTTTACACACATATTTCTGGAGATGGAAGTCGATGTATTGTAAGAGATTTGAGGTTAAAGAATTTATTCCGGAAATTATGGGATGTCCGGGGGGGTTTGAGTGGGGTGTTTATGAACCTTAGGCAAATGGTAAAACAGAGGTGTGTCGGGTTAATTGATTTTGATGTAGCTGTATTCCTGTTTGTTCAAGATGCCATTCTTCAGTCCCTTGTCCAGCAGGGAGGTTAATTCCTCCGAGTAGGGGATGGCTGGGTTTTTGTCTAGGACTTCATAAAAGGATGAGTCGGAAAGGAGGCGGTTGGATTCGGAGATGTAATGCTCACGATCCATGATGACTATGCCACCGCCCTTATCTGCAGATTTGATGATGATGGATTTCTGTTGTGTATTCAGATTCTGGACATAACTATTTTTTGTATTTTTAGCTAGGTCCTCTAATCCAGCTAATACCTACAACATGAATTTTATTACTACTTTTTGTGATCATGCAAAAGACATCAGACAAATTTTGTGTAAGCATTGGCATATTCTCCAAAGTGATGATCTTCTAAAAGGAGAACTGCCAAATCGACCAAAGGTCACCTACCATGGGGGCCCCTACTCTCAAGAATATTCTCGCCCCTAGCATCATAAAGCAACATAAAAGTCCAAATAAAAATTGTGGCCTACCGACGGGGTCATACAGCTGCAAAAATATCCGTTGCCTGTGTTGTAAGGAATTAAAAAATGGTGTGAAGGAATATCACTCCAATAACACTGGTGAAAGCTTTCAGATAAAGTTTAGACTCACCTGCCAGTCCTCCTACGTTATTTATCTTCTGGAGTGCATTTGTGGACTCCAATATGTGGGCCGAACTATTCAGCCACTGCATAATCGCCTAAATAAGCACTGACAAAATATAAGAAATAAATTCCTCTTACATGGCGTCTCCAGGCACTGCACCAACAGCCATCCGGAAGGTAGAAACCTCAGTACTGTCATCCCTATCGACCATATCCCTGAGGATGTACCAAACCAGTTTGAATCCTTAAAGAAGAAAGAAATCTTCTGGATGTTCAAACTCGCCACAGTTTCACAAAAAGGTCTTAATGAAATGGTTGAAACCGTCCTATAGAGATTACCATAGGGTATACCTTTATTCCCTTTTGTGTGCAATATTCATGTGCAATAACCAGTTATCAAGTCTTAATTATATGTATTTTATGTGGTTGTGATACATCATATATATGTTATTTTATAATCATTTTGCATCGGTCTTATCAGCCTTTCACATGGTTGGCACTCAGCTAATTGTTATTTCATCTTTTAATATTTATACAGACCTGTTATTATTATTATTACTAATTTTATACACTAGCACATTCTGGTTTTTTACCTAGTTCCCTTATCACAATCTTGGCCCCTTGTTCCCTGTGTGTCTCTTTCTACAGCGCTGGAGACACATAGGATTTAGCCCACTGTAGCACAGAAGACATATATCCGCCTATCATGCTGGCTCCGGCCAGCACATGGCTTATGTTTACAAATGCAGCGCTGGGTAGCTCATCTGCGCATGCGCCCCTGCCTACCAGCTCCTGCTCAGCCTCTCCACTTACATATCGCGTCTGGCCGTAACAAGCTTGCCGACAGCGCTAGTTCTGGGAGCGCTGACACTGTCGGTGCCTTCTCAGTCTAGCACTATATGTAGTGCATCACAGCGCTATGTGTGTCTGACATGCGGGCACAATTTCAGTCCCGCAGCCAGCACTACATAGTACACAGGATTACGCTCCTACTACCAGCCTCGCTTTCACTATCATTCATAAACTATTGTTTTGTTTACATACAGCACGGAGACTGGGCACTTTTGTTTACACACTGCTTTAAAACATTTCAACCACTTATGTCCTAGTGACAGTAAATTATATTTTACATATGTAATGTTTTATTGGTTTTTATATTATGTCCCAACTTCACTGTTTTTATATGTAATGTAACTTGTTGACCTTGTGACCCGGTAGTGATTACCTCAGGGCTATATAAACAAGGTCTGCGTTTGACTTCCTTATGCCTGACGAAAAGTCCCGCTCGGACTCGAAACTTGTTGTTGCACCAATAAAGTGATTGTCCCTGCATCCATCTTGTGTGGTCTGGACTTTAAATACCTAGAGGAGAAGCGCCTGGTAGAGTCCAATTTTTCCTGGATACCCATCCAATTGATGTTCATTTACTGGAGTGACCCAGAGCCACTTGAGAAGGACGCCTCGGCTTGTTGACCTCAATCCTCATTGTCATACTATGGGAACTTCACGGTGTTGCGCCCGCAGCGCAACATCTTCTGGTAAGCAGAATCAAACCTTTTTGGGGCACCTGCTTATCTTAACTTCTACACTAGGAGCGCACCTTTGTTTTCTTTCTAATCTCAGAGTAACTAGGCCCTTATGACTTTAACAGGAACAAAATCCTACACCACGTAGGTGTACTTACAGTTTACACTTATGAGGGGAGGACAATATGCTCCACTACGATTAAAACGGTATTAGACTACAGAAACAAGTGTGTATCTTTGGCTGGCCTTTCACAGTAACTAGGCCCAAATTAGTTTAACAGGAAAAATATAAAGGACACCATGTAGGTGTATGTACAGTTTACACTTATGAGAGGAGGACTATACGATCCGCTAACTGTATAAGGCTACAAAAACAAGTGTTTAGCTTTGGCTGGCCTTTCATAATAAGTAGGCCCAAATTAGTTTGACAGGGAAAAAAAACATACACAACCTATGTATGCACAGGTTGCACTTATGAGAGGACAATATGCTCCGCAACCTGTCTTAGGCACTAAAATCAGGTGACTGTGGCTTTTAGTGCTTAGTGCTCACCCTAACTGGCCCTTATTAGCTTTAGAGTTGTAGTACACACTAGTGCTGCAGCACAGAGTCCCTGTGTAGTACAGCCCAGTACAGTATTATTACGCACTTCTAGCAGATGACTATGGCTAATAGTACTCACCCTGACTGTCCCCTATTAGCTTCAGAGTTGTTGTACACCCCCACTGCAGCAGTACAGAGTCGCTGTGTAGTACACCCAAAAGTGTACAATCTCTCTCTCCCTCCCTTCCATGTCAGTGATTTTCTGCAGTGATTTGGGCTTGCAACACACGCACTGCTCTCTCTATGCAATAAAACGGTCTTTCTTTTTTTACCCAATCTTGGGGGGTGGGGGGGGGGAGGCAATTGGATCCGCAACTGTGTCTCCTTCAAGAACTGAGGTGAGCAACCGGGGGCGGGGTCAGACGGATGAATCAGCAGTGTCTTCGCACCAACCCCAGATGCACCTTGTCTTAAAGTGACAGAGGGTCAGCAGGGGCTGGTCAGGCGCAGCGCTGGGGCCAGCAGGCACTGTTAATATTAAACTTCACTCCTGGTGGTTGGAGCTGGAGAGCAGGGCAGCAAGGGCTGTAGATTTTGAACCTAAGTTGCTGCAGTAGTGGCCCTGAGCGAGGCCCCCACTAGTGCTAGGCCATAGGCGGTGGCCTAAATGGCGTAGTGCTAGAGCCGCCTCTGAGTTTGTTTTTTTGCTGGACAAGCTGTATTTTTTATTGGTACCGTTTTTTGCATAATATTGTACTTTTTGATAATTTTTATTCCACTTTTTTGGAGGTAAGATGACCAAAGCTAACAATTCTGGGGTGGTTTTTCTCCTTCCTTTTCCCAACAAAATCCCATTGCCATACTCTGACAGCCATAATTTTTTTTTTCGGGCAACTGAGTTGTGTGGGAAAATATAAGGTGCACTCCGGTGAAAAATTATAATTTTTTTAAATCAACTGGTGCCAGGAAGTTAAACAGATTTGTAAATTACTTCTATAAAAAATTCTTAATCCTTGCAGTACTTATTATCAGCTGTATATTACTGAGGAAATTCTTTTCTTTTGGGATTTCTTTTCTGTCACGATCACAGTGCTCTCTGCTGACACCTCTGTCCATTTTAGGAACCATCCAGAGCAGGAGAGGTTTGCTATGGGGAATTGTTTCTGCTCTGGACAGTTCCTGACATGGACAGAGGTGACGACAGAGAGCACTGTGGTCGTGACAAAAAAGAAATCCAAAAAGAAAAGAATTTCCTCTGTAGTTAGTATACAGCCGCTAATAAGTACTGGAAGGATTAAGATTTTTTAATAGAGGTAATTTACAAATCTGTTTAACTTTCTAGCATCAGTTCATTAGTTCATTTAAAAAAAATTAAGTTTTCCACTGGAGTACCCCTTTAAAGGGGTTATCCAGGAATAGACAGAGTTAATTTGTCTAAAATCAGCACCACTTCTGTACTAGGGTTAGTGAGAGCAATCCTATCACATTGTCTTGTGGTTTACAGTGGTTTAATAGTTAATATCTAATATATTTAGGGGTCTCAGATAATGAAGAGCCTACTGTTCATATAAATTGTACATTATTGTCTAGAATTATTAAATGTGACTAGTAATCCTATTATAGAAATATATATATATATAGTTTAAAAGAAACACATTGAGGAATATTTATCTGCACTTTAGACAGGGTAAAATTAGGCGAGGCATGCAGAGGATAACTATGACATAAATATGTATAATAGTGTTACACGCTGTGTGATTTGGTGCATCTTCATACACGTTAGACACTAATCTCTTCTTTACACCACCTCTTGGTTGGCATACTTGGGACCAGAATTTTGTTTTGTACCAAAATTGTAAAGGCATGCCATTAATAAATCATAATTCTGCCAAATTTTGCTCTTAAATTTTGCCTATTGTTGCATGTGACTAGTGATTTACAATGATTTTAAAATGTCTGACTTGTTCATCAACTGGGAAAAGCTTGGGGAAGTGAGACTTTAAGGGTGCAATCACACCCATTTGGAAAGGGACTGCTGCAGTTTTTCATGCAGATGAACCAGAGCCAGGAGTGGATTAAGAAGAAATGGGAAATATACAGGATGGATTTTTTTCCTGGGTCATTATTTCACCATACAGAAAGCAAATTTATTTAAAGGGTAGAGCAGAGTAGCAGAATGGCGAAGGTGTTATTAAAACATTAAGACCCCTGCAATACAACTAATTTAATATTGTGTGATTCTCTGGTGAAGGAGGAGAAAATAAAAAAGACCCCCCCCCCCCAATGTGCAAATTTTGTAACTTATACTTTACCTGAGAACACATCCAAATTGATAAATAATAATGGATACCTTCATATAAAGAAAAAACAACCCTACTGGCAGGATGCTATTATTTATCCATATTCAAAATGTATTCTGATTTATCTATAAACTAAACCCCAACCTGCTAGAACTATAAAATAACAAACTCTGGCATACTCACCTCTCCAGATCCAGTAGTAGTGCTTGTTCCACCCTGTGCTCTCTTTACTTACCCTACTGACGCACTCTTCCTGCTCTGCTGCTGATGTTTCGGTCACACTGCAGCCAATCACTGAGGCCAATCACTCAGGTTGCACTGGGTTTGGAATGTCATCAGCAGAGCAGGAAAAGTGCAGATTCAGGGCAAGTAAACTGGGCACAGAGCAATGGTGCTAGAGTGGGAAAAGTAAGTGTACTGCTTGAACATCCTATGATGAGGCAGTAGATTATTTTTTTTCAAAATACTAAAAGAGATGGACATGGAAACCATTGCATCACTACTCTTTACATAATTTACTTATTGGTCCCCCAGTCCCTATAATTATTTCATAAGTACTTTATGTAGTACATCATTTGAATGGTTTGCCTTAAGTAAAAAAAGTGGATTATCTCGAGATTAGTTTGTACAATGCATTCGGACTCTTTCACTTTGTTTTACATTTTGTTATGTTGCTACCTTGTGCTAAAATACAAAAAATCTAAATGTTCCCTTATCATTCTCCACTCAATACCCCAGAATTACAAAGTAAAACAGAATTTTAGAAATGTTTGCTAGTTTATTAAACAGGGAAAATTTTCACATAGACATAAACATGTAGACCCTTTGCTAAGACTCTTGATCATCTCTGAGAATATTTCTGCACCTCGATTGGAGTCACCTGTGGTGAAGTCAGATGATTGGACATAATTTGTAAAAACACAGCCCAGTCTATGTAAGGTCTCACAGCTAACAATGCATATCTGAGCAAAAACCAAGCAATGAGGCGGAAAGAACTGACTGAAGAGCTCAGAAACAGGCTTGTGTGGAAGCTGGCTGCCCCCTTTAAACTAAGAAATCCGGGAAGATGGATCTTGCTTAGAAAGGTGACCAAGATCCCAATGGTCACTCTGGCTGAGCACCATAGATCCTGTGTGCCAATGGGAAAACTTACAGAAGGTCACTCATCACTGCAGCACTTCCCCAATCTGGGACTTACGTCAGAGTGGCCAGAAAGATGCCCTCCTGGAGTTTGTAAAAAAGCACCAAAAGGACTATAAAACTTTGAGAAAATGATTCTCTGATCTGATTAAACCAAAATTAAAAGAAGGATTTTTTCGGGGGACCTTAAAACATAACTTTTATTAATGTTGTTTATAAAAACATATTTTCACTTACAGCAATAGTGATTATGTGAAGCTGTATGGGCCGTCACCAGTGACAGAACTATTTACCAGTCAATTAATGTCCTTGTACTGTTTTGCACCATTCTGCACTGAATAGATGTTTCTCAATAGTATTTTTTGACTGTATGCGCTTGTGAGTTTCTTAATTGTGCATGTTCTTTATCCTGGTCAGTCTTAGTTTATTGCACAAAGTCCCAAGAAAATGCATTGACTTTTCTGCTTTTTGCACATGTGAGTATTTTTTTATGTATTGCAGTTGATGGAAAGCAAAATGGAGCAAAGTACAGAGATATTCTTAGAAAAATATGATCTAGTGTTCTCTGGACCTCAGACAGGGCCAAAGGTTCACCTTCTAACAAGACAATGACATGGCCAAGACAACAGTGGAGTGGCTTAGGGACAACTCTATAAATGTCTTTGAGTGGTCCAGAGCCCTGACTTGAATCCAGTTGAACATCTCTGGAGAGACCCGAAGATTGTTGTCCACCGACGGTTCCCATCCAACCTGACAGAGCAGAGGATCTGCAGAAAAGAATAGCCATGAAAATCCCCAAATCTAGCTATGCAAACCTTGTGGCATCATACCCAACAAGAACGGAGGCTTCAACTTAGTACTGAAGGGTCTGAATATAAATGTCCTGTGGTATGTTCATAAATCACAGACTAACTCATAGCATTCTATTCGAACAACTATCCTGCCCAATCAAATCTCTGCCACCACCATTGTGGTATTTCTGACTATAAATGACCAATAAGCTAGGGAAGGATAACAAAACAATATGAGTTTGTCACAAATACTAAAGGAAAGTTGCAACTAGAGTTCAAAAAGCAGCATTACATAGTCAAGGCAATATATGAGATAAACAAGTAACCCATGTTCATCCAAAGTTTTAGGAAGAAACCCCAACATGTGGTTCCCATAGATTTTGCTTCCTCAGGGAGACCCAGGAGAAATTATTTAAAGGGGTTGTCCAGGAATAGAAAACCAGAGTAAATTTCTTTTATTATCAGCCCTCTCCCTGTCCTCATGTTGTGTGTTAAAAAGTTTACAAAAGACCTATTAAGTCAAATTTGGAGCCTAATTCTTATGTTTTGAAATGGTGCCCGAAAAACCTCAAAAATATTTTGCTCAGTACAAATTTTTAAGAATTTAATCTAGACAATAATAAATAGATCTGTTTTAATTAGCATTTTGCTATAATTCCCTTGTGAAGATTTCAGCCAAGTGAAGTCATGCATTAATTGTGTTTGACCACATGATGGCAGAAGAAACTTGAAATACTCTATATAACCTAGATATTTTATTTCCAAGGGAAAATACTGTACAAAGTTTTAGCTCTGAACTATCAGAATTGTTTCTTTTGCTCAAAGGAGATGACAAAATTAAATGCCCAAGGTACCGTATTTATCGGCGTATAACACGCATTGGTGTATAACACGCACCCCCATTTTAACAGGGAAATTTAAGTAAAAAAAATAAAATGTTAAATAAATGACTTGGACTAAATGCCACATCATCTCCCCAACTTCGTTTTCTTCTGCACCTCAGTTTGGTCCTGCCCCCTCCAGTGCTACATCATTCCTTCCCTTTTATCAGTCCCTGTGCCACATTTACCCCTCTCGTCACGACCCCCCCATGTCTCATCATCCCCCCATGTCTCATCATTTCCCCCTGTCATAGACCACCACTAGCCATACAGACATTAAGCATTTAGTGCCTCCCCCACCATCATTTCCCCCTGTCTCATCATCCCCCACCCTGTCTCATCTTGTCCCCCATCATTCCCCCCCTCATTTCCCCCTGTCTCATCATGTCCCCCATCATTCCTCGTGTCTTATTCATCCCCCACCCTGTCTCATCATGTCCCCCCATCATTCCCCCCTCATCATCCCCCACCCTGTCTCATCATGTCCCCCCATCATTCCCCCCTCATCATCCCCCACCCTGTCTCATCATGTCCCCCCATCATTCCCCCCTTATCATCCCCCACCCTGTCTCATCATGCCCCCCACCCTGTCTCATCATGCCCCCCATCATTCCCCCCCTCATCATTTCCCCCTGTCTCATCATATCCCCCATCATTATCCCCCACACCCTGTCTCATCATCCCCCACCCTGTCTCATCACCTCCCCCTCATTCCCCCCCCCTCATCATTTACCGTTGCATCATCACCCCAGTGGTCTTCAACCTGCGGACCTCCAGATATTGCAAAACTACAACTCCCAGCATGCCCCGAGAGCCAACTGCAGTCCGGGCATGCTGGAAGTTGTAGTTTTGATACATCTGGAGGTCCACAGGTTGAAGACCACTCTTCCCCATTCCTTACCTGTCTGCACTTCGGCAGGTCAGGTCAGGCGGGGGGGTCTTGCGGGCAGCGGTCAGTGAAGCTGATGAGTGACTTGCCGGCTTCTCTGCGCGCCATCCCGGATTTCACTTTTTGGCGGCGACTACAGGAAATGAAAAGTGAGATCCGTGATGCCGCGCAGAGAAGCCGTCAGAGGACGTAACTCATCAACTTCACTGACCGCAGCCTGCAAGACCCCCCCCCCCCCCGCCTGACCTGACCTGCCGAAGCGCAGACAGGTAAGGAGAATAAACAAATCTATAAAAAGCAGGAAAAAGGGGAAATGAAGAGGGAGGGGGGAGGTAGGGAAAAGGGGGGAATTGTGAGGGAGGGGGGAGGTAGGGAAAAGGGGGAATGAAAAGTGAAACTCACTTGTTTTCTCCCGCACTATCCACAGGAACTGGTGTGGTGGATAGTGCAGGAGACGCTGATTAAAAGATAGAGCAGATTCGGACAAGGTAGGGCTCAGCGTCTCCCACACTATCCACCACACCAGTACCTGTGGATAGTGCGAGAGAAAACAAGTGACAGAGCGGGGAGGAGATGCCGCTGGTCACTGATTTAAAGTGTCTGTGGCCGTGCTGTTAATACTTAACAAGCAGACGCTGCTGCGGCCACTTTAAATCAATGACCAGAAGACTTATCGGCGTATAAGGCAGACTTTTTGCCTTAAATTTAAGTTTTAAAAGTGGGTGTTATACGCAGATAAATACGGTATACACTGAAGCAGCATACCTTTATATATTCTATTTTTAGACTTTAAATGGGCACTGTCCAATCCAAAAACTTTTTATATGTTGTTACTGATGAAAATAAAAGACCTTTTGTAATATGGTTGTTTAACCAGTTAAGGACGCAGGGCGTACAGGTATGCCCCTGTTCCCGAGTCCTTAAGGACTCAGGGCATACCTGTACTCCCTGATCCCACTACCAGAGTTTCAAACATTCTCATAAGTGGAGAATGCCGAATTATCCCGGCAGCTTAGCGGAGCTGATCGGGACTATCGTGACAGAATCGCGACGTCCCGATCATCTTACTGGATGACGGGAGGGTCCTCACCTGCCTCCTCGTTGTCCGATCGGCGATCTACTGCTCCAAGCCTGCTCAGCAGGCTGGAGCAGGAGAGTGTCAATAACACTGTTCAATGCTATGCTATAGCATAGTATTGGTCAGTGTATGCAATCAAAAGATTGCATGATATAGCCCCCTAAAAAAGTAAGAAGTGTTTATGAAAAAAAAGAGAATAAATGTTAAAAAGCCCCCCCCCATATAAAAGTTTAAATAACCCCCCTTTTCTTATTTTTGAAATAAAATAATGTAATAAAAAAAAATCCTACAGTATGTGGTACCGCCGCATGCATAAATGTCCAAACTATTAAAATATAAGGTTAGCTAAACCTTTTTGGGCAATGGCGTACACATAAAAAAATACCAAAGTCACTTCATATACAATAAAAATATTAATAAAAAGCGATTAAAAAGTCCCATCAAAACAAAAATGCTACCGATAAAAACTACAGACCACGGCGCAAAAAATAAAAAAGTTATAGGGGTCAGAAGATGACAATTTTAAACATACAAATTTTGGTGCATGTAGTTATAATTTCTTTAAAGTAGTAAAATAAATAAAACCTACATAAATTGTGTATCCCTGTAACCGTATGGACCTACAGAATAAAGATAAGGTGTCATTTTTACCGAAAAGTTCACTGTGTAGAAAAGGAAGCCCTAAAAATTAGCAAAATGTCTTTTTTTCATTTCACCCCACAAATAATTTTTTTTGTTTCACCACAGATTTTGTTATAAAATAAGTAATGTCATGACAAAGTACAATTGGTGATGCAAAAAAACAAACCCTTATATGGATCTATAGGTGCAAAATTGAACGCGTTATGATTTTTAGAAGGTGAGGAGGAAAAAACGAAAGGGCAAAAACGAAAATTGTTATGAGTCTGTAAGTGGAACTCATTGTTATGAGTCCTTAAGTGGTTAAAACATTTTTTTGAATATTTAATAAAGAAAAAGGCTCCTAAAAAAATTCCACCACTAGGGGTCATTATACCTAATGGGACACTAACCAGTCCTGCAGCAGCATGAGGCTTGTCCATGAGTGATGGACAAGAGATTACTCATGGACAAAGCTGCATGACCAGACACACCAATCACCTCCTACCATCACAAGGGAGGGAAAAGATTTCGAACACTGTGAGCTAATGAAAAGAGGTATTTTTATAATAAATATAGGTGATAGAGGCATAAAAAATTAGATGTACATTGTCAGGATTAGGCACTGAGTAATATACTGTATATATATATATATATATATATATATATATATATATATATACACAGTACAGACCAAAAGTTTGGACACACCTTCTCATTCAGAGTTTTCTTTATTTTCATTACTATGAAAATTGTAGATTCACATCGAATGCATCAAAACTATGAATTAACACATGTGGAGTTATATACATAATAAAAAAGTGTGAAACAACAGAAAATATGTCATATTCTAGGTTCTTCAAAGTAGCCACCTTTTGCTTTGATTACTGCTTTGCACACTCTTGGCATTCTCTTGTTGAGCTTCAAGAGGTAGTCACCTGAAATGGTTTTCATTTCACAGGTATGCTGGTGTGGAGGAGGAGGTGTGATGATGTGGGGGTGCTTTGCTGGTGACACTGTTGGGCATTTATTCAAAATTGAAGGCATACTGAACCAGCATGGCTACCACAGCATCTTGCAGCGGCATGCTATTCCATCCGGTTTGCGTTTAGTTGGACCATCATTTATTTTTCAACAGGACAATGACCCCAAACACACCTCCAGGCTGTGTAAGGGCTATTTGACCAAGAAGGAGAGTGATGGGGTGCTGCGCCAGATGACCAGGCCTCCACAGTCACCGGACCTGAACCCAATCGAGATGGTTTGGGGTGAGCTGGACCGCAGGGTGAAGGCAAAAAGGGCCAACGAGTGCTAAGCATCTCTGGGAACTCCTTCAAGACTGTTGGAAGACCATTTCAGGTGCCTACTGCTTGAATCTCATCAAGAGAATGCCAAGAGTGTGCAAAGCAGTAATCAAAGCAAAAGGTGGCTAGAACCTAGAATATGACATATTTTCACACTTTTTTGTTATGTATATAATTCCACATGTGTTAATTCATAGTTTTAACACATGTGGGAATATACAATAGTTTTCAGTGGGAATATACAATTTTAATAGTCATGAAAATAAAGAAAACTCTGAATGAGAAGGTGTGTCCAAACTTTTGGTCTGTACTTTATATATATACAAATTTGTGTGATCTGACAGATACAATTTAAGGCTGGGCTTCACACCGTGCACAATGGGGGAGATTTATCAAAACCTGTCCAGAGAAAAAATTGCTGAGTTGCCCATTAGTGATGAGTGGCATAGGCCATATTCGAATTTGCGATATTTCGTGAATATATGCGCGGATATTCATCATATATTCGCTAAATTCGCATATTCGTTATATTCACAACTTATTTTCATTTATGCGAAAATTCGCACACGTAAAAATTCGCATATGCAAAAATTGGCATGTGTGAAAATATTATTCACATATGCGAAAATATATTATTATTCATATATGCGCCAATATATTTTCTTTATAGTATAAACATATATTCGCGCATGAGAAAAACTTGCAAAACTACAACTCCCAGCAGGCCCAGACAGCAAACAGCTGTCTGGGCATGCTGGGAGTTGTAGTTTTGCAACATCTGGAGGGCCACAGTTTGGAGACCACTGTGCAAAACTGCTGTTGCAAAACTGCAAATCCCAGCATGCCCAAACAGCAAACAGCTGTCTCGGCATGCTGGGAGATGTAGTTGCGCACCTCCAGCTGTTGCATAACTACATCTCCCAGCATGCCCTTCGGCGATCACTACATGCTGAGAGTTGTAGTTTTGCCACAGCTGGAGGCACAAAATACTGGTTGGAAAATACTGAGTTAGGTAACAGAACCTAACTGAAGGTTTTCCAACCAGTGTGCCTCCAGCTGTTGCAAAACTACAACTCCCATCATACATGGTCTGTCAGTGCATGCTGAGAGTTGTAGTTTTGCAACACCTGGGGGCTCCCCCCCCCTCATGTGAATGTACATGGTACATTCACACGGGCGGTTTTACAGTGAGTTTCCTGTTTCATGTTTGAGCTGCAGCAAATTTTCCGTCGCACCGCAAACTCCTAGCGGGAAACTCACCGTAAACCCGCCTTTGCGAATATACCCTAAAAACACTACACTACACATAATAAAGGGTAAAACACTACATATATACACCCTTACAATGTCCCCCCAATAAAAATGAAAAACATATCATACGGCAGTGTTTCCAAAACGGAGCCTCCAGCTGTTGCAAAACATCAACTTCCAGCATTTCTGGTCAGCCACTGACTGTCCAGCAACAGCTGGAGGCACCCTGTTTTTGAATCACTGGTTTAGCAACAGCTGGAGGCTCCGTTTAGGAAACACTGCCGTATGAGATGTTTTTCATTTTTATTGGGGGGGTGCGTGTAAGGGTGTGTATGTAGAGTTTTACTTTTTATTTTGTTTTAGTGTAGTGTTTTTAGGGTACATCCACACAGGCGAGGGTTCACAGTGAGTTTTCCGCTGGGAGTTTGAGCTGCTGCAGAAAATTTGCCGCAGCCCACACTGGTAGAAGGAAACCCACTGTAAACTCGCCCGTGTGAATGTACCCTGAACATTCACATGGGGGGGGGGGGCAAAACCTTCAGCTGTTGCAAAGCTACAACTCCAAGAATGCACTGACAGACAATACATGCTGGGAGTTGTAGTTTTGTAACAACTGTAGGCACACTGGTGGGGGACCACTGAGTTAGGAAACAGACTCTAGCTCAGTGATTCCAACCCGTGTGCCTCCAGCTGTTGCAAAACTACAACTCCCAGCATGTACAGTCTGTCAGTGCATTCTGGGAGTTGTAGTTATGCAACAGCTGGAGGCACAGGGGTTGGAATCACTGAGTTAGGAAACAGACTCTAGTTCAGTGTTTCCCAACCAGTGTGCCTACTGCTGTTGCAAAACTACAACTGCCAGCATGCACTGACAGCCGAAAGGCATGCTAGGAGTTGTAGTTATGCAACTGGGGAAGAACAGTTTGGAGACCGCTAAGAAGTGGTCTCCAAACTGTGGTCCTCCAGATGTTGCAAAACTACAACTTTCAGCATGCACTGACTGCAACATCTGGAGGGCTACAGTTTGGAGACCACTGTATAGTAGACCACGGTTTTAGGTCTGGTTGGAAAAGCGCATAAGGGGCAAAAATTAGCCAACCGGAGCGAACGTTTAACTCCGGTAGGCTCATTAAAATTAATTACCATACGGGCGCATACGGCAGGGGATATGGGAGCGCACGGTTTTAGCTCCCCCCAGCCGTTATTAGCTTCTGAAGTTGAGTTGTTGTTTTCTGTCTAACTGCTCTCTGATGACTCATGTCCAGGGAGCTGTGCAGTTCCTATGGGGATATTCTCCCATCATGCATAGCTCCCGGGACGTGACATCATCATTGAGCAGTTAGACAGAAAATTTCAGAAGCTAATAACTATTGGAAGGATTAAGATTTTTTAATAGAAGTAATTTACAAATCTGTTTAACTTTCCGGAGCCAGTTGATAAATATAAAAAAAAAGGTTTTGCCTGGAATACCCCTTTAACCTCTTAACCCCTTAAGGATGCAGGACGTACTCAAACGGAACCTTTTCCGAGTCCTTAAGGACTCAGGACGTTTGAGTACGTCCTGTCAAATCCCGGCCCCCCGCCGCTAGCTGGAGGGAAGCCGGTGCCCGATGCCTGCTGAAATCGTTCAGCAGGCATCGGGGCATATCGCCCAGGGGGGTAATTATGCCCCCCCATGCCGGCGATGGCCGCAGATCGCTGGACAATTCAGTCCAGCGATCTGCGGCAGATTCCGGGTCAATCGGGTCTCCAGTGACCCGGTGACCCGGAATTACAGGCTGTTCGGGGCCAGAGCCTGCAGGGGTGAGGCTCTGGCTGGATTACCGGCCGACCAATCAGGGCGCCTGCTGCGGGTGTCACTCCCGCAACCTGCTCCGCCCCTCTTCCGGAGGACGTGAGCGGGTGCGGGACGTGCACCCCAGGTGCTGGGGACCCCGATCCCCGGCGTCAATGTTGGGATCGGGGCCCCAGGAGCGACGGCCGCGGCGACAACGAGGGACTGACCTCATGCGGCTGGATCGTTGGAGGTGAGTGACAGCCTCCTGCTGTTGCTTAGCAACAGCTCCCAGCATGCAAAAAGGGCATGCTGGGAGCTGTAGTTATGCAACAGCAGGAGGCAGACCACCACAACTCCCAGCATTCCCTTATGGGCATGCTGGGACTTGTAGTTTTGCAACAGCTGGAGGCACATTTTTTCTATGGAAAAGTGTACCTTCAGCTGTTGTGTAACTACAACTCCCAGCTTGCACCAACAGCTAAAGTGCATGCTGGGAGTTGTAATAGTGCATCTGCTGGTTGCATAACTACAACTCCCAGCATGCCCGTTGGCTGTCGGTGACTGCTGGGAGTTGTAGTTTTGCAACAGCTGAAGGCACACTGAGTTATGTAGCAAACCAGTGTGTCTCCAGCTGTTGCATAACTACAGTCCCCAGCATCCCCAGCCAAAGTAGTAAAACACTACACTAACACACAATAAAAAGTAAAAAACACTACGTATACACATACCCCTATACAACCCCCCTCCCCTCCCCAATAAAAATGAAAAACGTCTGGTACGCCACTGTTTCCAAAACGGAGCCTCCAGCTGTTGCAAAACTACAACTCCCAGCATGCACTGATAGACCGTACATGCTGGGAGTTGTAGTTTTGCAACAGCTGGATGTCCCCCCCCCCCAATGTGAACGTACAGGGTACACTCACATGGGCGGAGGATTACAGTAAGTATCCGGCTGCAAGTTTGAGCTGCGGCTCAAACTGCCAGCGTGAAACTACTGTGAACCCCCGTGAAACAGTCGTGAAACACCGTGTGACTGTACCCTAAAAACACTACACTACACTAACACACAATAAAATAAAAAGTAAAAATCACTACATCTACACATACCCCTACACAGTCCCCCTCCCCAATAAAAATGAAAAACGTCTGGTACGCCACTGTTTCCAAAACGGAGCCTCCAGCTGTTGCAAAACAACTACTCCCAGTATTGCCAGATAGCCACTGACTGTCCAGGCATGCTGGGAGTTTTACAACAGCTGGAGGCACCCTGTTTGGGAATCACTGGCGTAGAATACCCCTATATCCACCCCTATGCAAGTCCCTAATTTAGGCCTCAAATGCGCATGGCGCTCTCACTTTGGAGCCCTGTCGTATTTCAAGGCAACAGTTTAGGGACACATATAGGGTATCGCCGTACTCGGGAGAAATTGTGTTATAAATTTTGGGGGGTATTTTCTGCTTTTACCCTTTTTAAAAATGTAAACTTTTTGGGAAACCAAGCATTTTAGGTAAAAAATAAATAATTTTTTTTACATATGCAAAAGTCGTGAAACACCGGTGGGGTATTAAGGTTCACTTAACCCCTTGTTACGTTCCCAGAGGGGTCTAGTTTCCAAAATGGTATGCCATGTGTTTTTTTTTGCTGTCCTGGCACCATAGGGGCTTCCTAAATGCAGCATGCCCCCAGAGCAAAATTTGCTTTCAAAAAGCCAAATGTGACTCCTTCTCTTCTGAGACCTGTAGTGCGCCAGCAGAGCACTTTTCACCCCCATATGGGACGTTTTATGAATCGGGAGAAATTGGGCTTCAAATTTTGGGGGGTATTTTCTGCTTTAACCCTTTGTAAAAATGTAAAATTTTTGGGAAACCAAGCATTTTAGGTAAAACATTTTTATTTTTTTACATATGCAAAAGTTGTGAAACCCCTGTGGGGTATTAAGGTTCACTTTACCCCTTGTTACGTTCCCCAAGGGGTCTAGTTTCCAAAATGGTATGCCATGTGTTTTTTTTTGCTGTCCTGGCACCATAGGGGCTTCCTAAATGCGGCATGCCCCCAGAGCAAAATTTCCTTCAAAAAAGCCAAATGTGACTCCTTCTCTTCTGAGACCTGTAGTGCGCCAGCAGAGCACTTTTCACCCCCATATGGGGTGTTTTCTGAATCGGGAGAAATTGGGCTTCAAATTTTGGGGGGTATTTTCTGCTTTAACCCTTTGTAAAAATGTACATTTTTTGGGAAACCAAGCATTTTAGGTACATTTTTTTTTTTTACATATGCAAAAGTTGTGAAACCCCTTCGGGGTATTAAGGTTCACTTTACCCCTTTTTACATTCCCCAAGGGGTCTAGTTTCCAAAATGGTATGCCATGTGGGTTTATTTTGCTGTCCTGGCACCATAGGGGCTTCCTAAATGCGGCATGCCCCCAGAGCAAAATTTCCTTCAAAAAAGCCAAATGTGACTCCTTCTCTTCTGAGACCTGTAGTGCGCCAGCAGAGCACTTTTCACCCCCATATGGGGTGTTTTCTGAATCGGGAGAAATTGGGCTTAAAATTTGGGGGGTATTTTCTGCTATTACCCTTTTTAAAAATGTAAAACTTTTGGGAAACCAAGCATTTTAGGGAATTTTTTTTTTTTTTTTTTTACGTATGCAAAATACGTGAATCACCTGTGGGGTATTAAGGTTTACTTTACCCCTTGTTATGTTCCCCGAGGGGTCTAGTTTCCAAAATGGTATGCCATGTGTTTTTTTTTGCTGTTCTGGCACCATAGGGGCTTCCTAAATGTGACATGCCCCCCAAAAACCATTTGTCGCTCCTTCCCTTCTGAGCCCTCTACTGCGCCCGCCGAACAATTAACATAGACATATGAGGTATGTGCTTACTCGAGAGAAATTGGGTTTCAAATACAAGTAAAAATTTTCTCCTTTTTACCCCTTGCAAAAATTCAAAAATTGGGTCTACAAAAACATGCGAGTGTAAAAAATGAAGATTGCAAATTTTTTCACTGCTATTCCTGTGAAACACCTAAAGGGTTAAAACGCTGACTGAATGTCATTTTGAATACTTTGGGTGCAGTTTTTATAATGGGGTCTTTTATGGGGTATTTCTAATATGAAGACCCTTCAAATCCACTTCAAACCTGAACTGGTCCCTGAAAAAAAGCGAGTTTCAAAATTGGAAAATTGCTGCTGAACTTTGAAGCCCTCTGGTGTCTTCCAAAAGTAAAAACACGTCAATTTTATGATGCAAACATAAAGTAGACATATTGTATATGTGAATAAAAAAAAAATTATTTTGAATATCCATTTTCCTTACAAGCAGAAAGCTTCAAAGTTAGAAAAATGCTAAATTTTCAAATTTTTCATCAAATTTTGGGATTTTTCACCGAGAAAGGATGCAAGTTACCACAAAATTTTGCCACTATGTTAAAGTAGAATATGTCACGAAAAAACAATCTCGGAATCAGATTGATAACTAAAAGCATTCCAGAGTTATTAATGTTTAAAGTGACAGTGGTCAGAATTGCAAAAAATGGCTGAGTCCTTAAGGTGAAAAAGGGCTCAGTCCTTAAGGGGTTGAGGACTCAGGGTTTTTCCGTTTTTGCACTTTCGTTTTTTCCTCCTTACCTTTTAAAAATCATAACCCTTTCAATTTTCCACCTAAAAATCCATATTATGGCTTATTTTTTGCGTCGCCAATTCTACTTTGCAGTGACATTAGTCATTTTACCCAAAAATGCACGGCGAAACGGAAAAAAAAATCATTGTGCGACAAAATCGGAAAAAAACGCCATTTTGTAACTTTTGGGGGCTTCCGTTTCTACGCAATGCATATTTCGGTAATAATTACACCTTATCATTATTCTGTATGTCCATACGGTTAAAATGATACCCTACTTATATAAGTTTGATTTTGTCGCACTTCTGGAAAAAATCATAACTACATGCAGGAAAATTTATACGTTTAAAAATGTCATCTTCTGACCCCTATAACTTTTTCATTTTTCCATGTACAGGGCGGTATGAGGACTCATTTTTTGCGCCGTGATCTGAAGTTTTTATTGGTAGGATTTTTGTTTAGATCGGACTTTTTGATCACTTTTTATACCTTTTTTTAATGGTATAAAAAGTGACCAAAATACGCTTTTTGGGACTTTGAAATTTTTTTGCGCGTACGTCATTGACCGTGCGGTTTAATTAATGATATATTTTTATAGTTCGGACATTTAGGCACGCAACGATACCACATATGTTTATTTATTTATTTTTTTACACTGTTTAATTTTTTTTATGGGAAAAGGGGGGTGATTCAAACTTTTATTAGGGAAGGGGTTAAATGACCTTTATTAACACTTGTTTTTTTACATTTTTTTTGCAGTGTTATAGGTCCCATAGGGACCTATAACACTGCACACACTGATCTCCTATGCTGATCACGCCTGTGATCAGCATTATCGGCGCTTGACTGCTCCTGCCTGGATTTCAGGCACGGAGCAGTCATTCGTTGATCGGACACCGAGGAGGCAGGTAAGGGCCCTCCCAGTGTCCGATCAGCTGTTCGGGACGCCGCGATTTCACCGCGGCGGTCCCGAACAGCCCGACTGAGCAGCCGGGTCACTTTCAGTTTCACTTTAGAAGCGGCGGTCAGCTTCTAAAGGGTTAATACCGCACATCGCCGCGATCGGCGATGTGTGGTATTAGCCGCGGGTCCCGGCCGTTGATGAGCGCTGGGACCGACGCGATATGATGCAGGATCGCGGCGCAATCCCGCTTCATATCGCGGGAGCCGGCGCAGGACGTAAATATACGTTCTGCGTCGTTAAGGGGTTAAGTGCAAAGAACTGTTGCATTTTACCAGACATGTTAGACACTTACAGTATCTATCTTTCCCCTACTTATTAGCTGCATGTCCTCAAGCCAATATTTTCCAGCAACATTTTGGCACACATTTCACTTTTCAACACTTGTACCCTATCATTATATAATACAGTAGAGCAAAAAAGTATTAAGTCAGCCACCAATTGTGCAAGTTCTCCTACTTAAAAAGATGAGAGGTCTGTCATTTTCATCATAGGTATACCTCAACTATGAGAGACATAATGAGAGAAAAAAATATCCATAAAATCACGTCACCAAATTAAACTTTTAATATATTGTTCCTTATGTAATTATAAGACACTTTTGTTTGTAGGTGACCAAATAATTATTTTCCACCATAATTTGCAAATACATTCTTAAAAAATCAGACAATGTGATTGTATGGATTTTCTTTCTCATTATGTCTCTCATAGTTGATGTATACCTATGATGGAAATTACAGACCTCTCATCTTTTTAAGTGGGAGAACTTGCACAATTGGTGGCTGACTAAATACTTTTTTGCCCCACTGTATATTGTTACTGCTGGTATGTATTTTTTCTTGATGCTATTTTAAGCTAAATAAAATAGTTTTGTAACATTTTACACAAGAAGTATTGGTTTATTCTTATCATGAATTGGCAATGCTGATGTTATTAATCCCTTAATGACCGTGGACGTTTACGTCCTGTGTATTATCGCGAGCATCGGAGCGGTGCTCGCGTCATACACGGCAGGTTCCCACCGGTAATGGCCAACATCCACGATCACACGGATGTCCGCCATTAACCCCTCAGAATCCGTGATCTGTACAGATCACAGCATCTGTGGCAATGTGCATGATGATATAGATGATCGGATCACCCGCAGTGCTGCCGTGGCGATCAGATCATCTGCAATGTCAAACAGAGGTCCTCTCACCTGCCTCCGTCTGTCACCCAGCATCTCCTGCTCTGGTCTGAGATCGAGCAGACCAGAGCAGGAGATAGCCGATAATACTGATCGGTGCTATGTCCTATACATAGCACTGAACAGTGTTAGCAATCGAATGATTGCTATAGATAGTCCACTATGGGGACATAAAAAGTGTAAAAAAAAGTAAAAATGTAAAAATAAAAATGAAAAAAGTGAAAAATCCCCTCCCCCCAATAGAAATGAAAATTGTCAGTTTTTCCCATTTTACCACCAAAAAGCGTAATTTTTTAATAAACATATTTGGTATTGCCGCATGTGTAAATGTCCGACCTATCAAAATATAATGTTAATGATCCCGTACGGTGAACGGCGTAAACGTAAAAAAAAAAAAAAAGTCCAAAAATGCAACTTTTTTGTCACAATTTATTAAAAAAATGTATAAAAAATTATATAAAGAGTTTATATATGCAAATGTAGTATCGATAAAAAGTAAAGATGACAGCGCAAAAAATGAGCCCTCATACCGCCCTATATGCAGAAAAATGAAAAAGTTATAGGTGGTCAAAATAGGGCGATTTTAGATTACTGATTTTGTACAAAAAGTTTTAGATTTTTTTTAAGCGGTACAAAAATATTAAAATATCTAGCCATGGGTATCATTTTAATCGGATTGACCCATAGAATAAAGAACACATGTAATTTTTACTGTAAATTGTAAAGTGTGAAAACGAAACCCTCCAAAATGTGCAAAAATGGGGTTTTCATTTAAATTCCCTCCCTAAAAAAATATTTTTTTGTGTTCGCTGTACATTTTATGGTAAAATGAGAGGTTTTATTACAAGGTACAATCGGTCATGCAAAAAACCAACCATTATATGGGTCTGTAGATGGAAATATAAAAGAGTTATGGATTTTAGAAGGCGAGGAGGAAAAAACGAAAATGCTAAAATGAAATTGGCCTGGCCCTTAACCCCTTAAGGACCGGGGGGTTTTCCGTTTTTGCATTTTCGTTTTTTGCTCCTTGCCTTTAAAAAATCATAATTCTTTCAATTTTGCACCGAAAAATCCATATGATGGCTTATTTTTTGCACCACCAATTCTACTTTGTAATGACATCAGTCATTTTGCCCAAAAATCTACGGTGAAACGGAAAAAAAATCATTGTGAGACAAAATTGAAAACAAAAACGCCATTTTGTAAATTTTGGGGGCTTCCATTTCTAGGTAGTACATTTTTTGGTAAAAATGACACCTGATATTTATTCTGTAGGTCCATACGGTTAAAATGATACCCTACTTATATAGATTTGATTTTGTCGTACTTCTGGAAAAAATCGTAACTTCATGCAGGAAAATTAATATGTTTAAAATTTTCATTTCTGACCCCTATAACTTTTTTATTTTTCCGCATATGGGGCGGTATGAGGGCTAATTTTTTGCGCCATGATCTGAAGTTTTTAACGGTACCATTTTTGCATTGATAGGACTTATTGATCTTTTTATTAATTTTTTCATGATATAAAAAGTGACCAAAAATGCACTATTTTGGACTTTGGAATTTTTTTGCACGCACGCCATTGACCGTGCGGTTTAATTAACGATATATTTTTATAATTCTGACATTTCCGCACGCGGCGATACCATATATGTTTATTTTTATTTACACTGTGGTTTTTTTTTATGGGAAAAGGGGGGTGATTCAAACTTTTAATAGGGAAGGGGTTAAATGATCTTTATTCACTTTTTTTTTAAAACTTTTTTTTTGCAGTGTTATAGGTCCCATAGGGACCTATAACACTGCACACACTGATCTTTATCATTGATCACTGGTTTCTCATAGGAAACCAGTGATCAATGATTCTGCCGCTTGACTGCTCATGCCTGGATCTCAGGCACTGAGCAGTCATTCGGCGATCGGACAGCGAGGAGGCAGGTAGGGACCCTCCTGCTGTCCTGTAAGCTGTTCGGGATGCCGCGATTTTGCCGCGGCTATCCCCAACAGCCCACTGAGCTAACCGGCACACTTTCACTTTCACTTTAGACGTGGCGTTCAACTTTGAACGTCGCGTCTAAAGGGTTAATAGCGCGCGGCACTCTGATCAATGCCGCGCGCTATTAGCCACGGGTCCCAGCCGTTGTTAGAGGCCGGGCCTGACCCGCTATGACGCGGTGCCACG
The DNA here is from genome assembly GCF_029499605.1 of Hyla sarda. Taxonomy (NCBI): domain Eukaryota; kingdom Metazoa; phylum Chordata; class Amphibia; order Anura; family Hylidae; genus Hyla; species Hyla sarda. The sequence goes on from NC_079189.1 coordinate 320,972,258, forward strand.
CTGTGGCCCCGCGTTATAGATTGGGAGCGGTCACATGACGTTCCAGTACATCATGTGTCCTTAAGGGGTTAACCTATTAAGGACCAATGACGTTGTGGAACGTCATGGCACCCTGGGCTTTAAGGACCAATGACGTTCCACAACGTCATGGCCTTTTCCGGTCTCTGCCGCTCGCCGGGCAGAGATCGGAACTGGATGCCTGCTGAAATCCTTCAGCAGGCATCCAGGGCAAACGCCGAGGGGGGCCATGTAGGCCCCCCATGTCGGCGATCGCCGCAAATCGCAAGGGAAATCGCCCTTGCGATCTGCGGCGATACCGGGCTGATCGGGTCTCTGGGACCCGACTGCCCGGTAATTTCGCATGATCCCGGCTGTCACAGACAGCCAGGACCATGCTGAAGTATCGGAGCGAGGTGGCAAGCCTGCCACCTCCTCTGATCCCCTGCGATCCGTCGGTTAGTTAACCGACTAATCGCAGGGGGGGGGGGGCGGTTACTTCCTCCCGTCCTGCCCGGCCCCTTGAAGTCCGGAGAGGACGGGAGGAAGACCGGAGGACGCGGCGGGGGACGGGGGAGTGCTGGGGACCGGCCCCGGTACTTACCTCATCCCTGAAGACCCGGATCCTGGCGGCGGAGATGGCGGCGGCGACAGGTGAGTTCCTCTTCAGCCGCGGACGGGCCCTTTACAGCAATGCACGTCGCCGTAAAGCGACATGCATTGCTGTAATGGGACCCTGTAAACTACAACTCCCAGCATGCCCAGACAGCCCTTGGCATCTGGGCATGCTGGGAGTTGCAGTTTTGCAACATCTGGAGGTCCACAGTTTGGAGACCACTGTGCCCTTCCAGATGTTGCAAAACTACACATCCTCAGCATGCCCTTACTGTCCAGGCATGCTGGGAGTTGTAGTTCTGTAACATCTGGCCCTTCAGATGTTGCAGAACTACAACTCCCAGCATGCCTGGACAATTTTGGCATACTGGGAGTTGTAGTTTTGCAACATCTGGAAGGGCACAGATTGGGAACCACTGTATTAGTGGTCTGCAAACTGTAGTCCTCCAGATGTTGCAAAACTACAACTCCAAGCATGCTGGGAGTTGTAGTTCGGCAACATCTGGCTCTAAAGATGTTGCCGAACTACTACTCCCAGCATGCCTGAGAATGCTGGGAGTTGTGGTTTTGCAACAGCTGGAGGCACACTGGTTGGGAAACATTGTCTGTTTCCTAACTCAGTGTTTCCCAACCCGTGTGCCTCCAGCTGTTGCAAAACTATAACTACCAGCCTGCACTGATAGACTGTGCATGCTGGGAGTTGTAGTTTTGCAACAGCTGGAGGTCCCCCCCCTGTGAATGTACAGGGTACATTCACATGGGCAGGGGGCTTACAGTGAGTATCAGGCTGCAAGTTTGCTCAAACTCGCTGTAATCCCCCGCCCATGTGACTGTACCCTAAAAACACTACACTAACACAAAATAAAATAAAAAGTAAAAAAACACTACATATATACATACCCCTACACAGCCCCCCCCATCCCAATAAAAATGAAAAACGTCTGGTACGCCACTGTTTCCAAAATGGAGCCTCCAGCTGTTGCAAAGCAACAACTCCCAGTATTGCCGGACAGCCGTTGACTGTCCAGGCATGCTGGGAGTTTTGCAACAGCTGGAGGCACCCTGTTTGGGAATCACTGGCGTAGAATACCCCTATGTCCACCCCTATGCAAGTCCCTAATTTAGGCCTCAAATGCGCATGGCGCTCTCACTTTGGAGCCCTGTCGTATTTCAAGGCAACAGTTTAGGGTCACATATGGGGTATCACCGTACTCGGGAGAAATTGCCTAACAAATTTTGGGGGGCTTTTTCTCCTTTCACCCCTCATGAAAAGGTGAAGTTGGGGGTCTACACCAGCATGTTAGTGTAAAAAAATAAATTTTTCCAAAGATCTGACAGACACCAGTGGGGGGTAAATGCTCACTGTACCCCTTGTTACGTTCCTCAAGGGGTCTAGTTTCCAAAATGGTATGCCATGTGGGGGTTATTTTGCTGTCCTGGCACCATAGGGGCTTCCTAAATGCGACATGCCCCCCGAGCAAAATTTGCTCTCAAAAAGCCAAATATGACTCCCTCTCTTCTGAGCATTGTAGTTCGCCCGTAGTGCGCTTCAGGTCAATTTATGGGGTACCTCCATACTCAGAAGAGATGGAGTTACAAATTTTGGGGGGTATTTTCTGCTATTAACCCTTGCAAAAATGTGAAATTTGGGGGGGAAACACACATTTTAGTGAAATTTTTTTTTTTACGTATGCAAAAGTCGTGAAACCCCTGTGGGGTATTAAGGCTCACTTTATTCCTTGTTACGTTCCTCAAGGGGTCTAGTTTCCAAAATGGTATGCCATGTGGGTATTTTTTGCTGTTCTGGCACCATAGGGGCTTCCTAAATGCAACATGCCCCCAAAAACCATTTCAGAAAAACGTACTCTCCAAAATCCCCTCGTCGCTCCTTCGCTTCTGAGCCCTCTTCTGCGCCCGCCGAACACTTTACATAGACATATGAGGTATGTGCTTACTCGAGAGAAATTGGGCTACAAATATAAGTATACATTTTCTCCTTTTACCCCTTGTAAAAACAAAAATTGGGTCTACAAGAACATGCAAGTGTAAAAAATGAAGATTGTGAATTTTCTCCTTCACTTTGCTGCTATTCCTGTGAAACACCTAAAGGGTTAAAACGCTGACTGAATGTCATTTTGAATACTTTGGGGGGTTCAGTTTTTATAATGGGGTCATTTGTGGGGTATTTCTAATATGAAGACCCTTCAAATCCACTTCAAACCTGAACTGGTCCCTGAAAAATTGTGATTTTTGAAATTTTGTGAAAAATTGGAAAATTGCTGCTGAACTTTGAAGCCCTCTGGTGTCTTCCAAAAGTAAAAAATCATAAATTTTATGATGCAAGCATAAAGTGGACATATTTTATATGTGAATAAAAAAAATATTATTTGGAATATCCATTTTCCTTACAAGCAGAGAGCTTCAAAGTTAGAAAAATGCTAAATTTTCAATTTTTTCATCAAATTTTGGAATTTTTCACTAAGAAACGATGCAAGTATCGACAAAATTTTACCAATAACATAAAGTAGAATATGTCACGAAAAAACAATCTTGGAATCAGAATGATAGGTAAAAGCGTCTTAGAGTTATTAATGCTTAAAGTGACAGTGGTCAGATGTTCAAAAAACGCTCTGGTCCTAAGGTGTAAAATGGCCTGGTCCTTAAGGGGTTAAAGGGGTATTCCAGGCAAAACCTTTTTTTTATATATATATATCAACTGGCTCCGGAAAGTTAAACAGATTTGTAAATTACTTCTATTAAAAAATCTTAATCCTTCCAATAGTTATTAGCTTCTGAAGTTCTCTGTCTAACTGCTCAATGATGATGTCACGTCCCGGGAGCTGTGCATGATGGGAGAATATCCCCATAGGAACTGCACAGCTCCCGGGACGTGAGTCATCAGAGAGCAGTTAGACAGAAAACAACAACTCAACTTCAGAAGCTAATAACTATTGGAAGGATTAAGATTTTTTAATAGAAGTAATTTACAAATCTGTTTAACTTTCTGGAGCCAGTTGATATATATAAAAAAGTTTTGGCCTGGAATACCCCTTTAAGGTGAAAATGGGCTTGGTCCTTAAGGGGTTAAAAACGCATTGCCTCATGAGTTCTTTCAAGATGCACAGTCTATAATGTATAGTAGTTATATTCCTGTTTATGTCCTTATTATAGTGCAGTAATGTTGCAGGTATGATAACGCTGCCAATATAATGCACAGTTAAACAATATACTTGCTTAAGAGTCTGCCCCTCCTTTAAGAGACAGTTAAGAAGCACAATTTCAAAACCAGAGCTAAATAGCTTAGGCTTGGTTCACAGATTAATTGTTTTTCCATTTTTGTTTGTTCTGATATGTCAACAAATAAAAAAAGTGAAAATAATATATATAAAAATGGAGAATCAAGGAGAAGCCCCGTGATCAGGATTCTAGATCCGTCTGGGTGCTCAGCTTCGGGAACAGACCAACTTCGAAGATAATATCAAAGAAAAGTAGAAGCGGCACTCCAAAATATAGTAAAAAATCGTGGGATGTATTCACACATCTGTGCAGAGCGACGTTGCCGAAATGTCGCTCTGCAGGCATGTGTGAATAAATACCACGGTTTTTGACTACTATTTGGAGTGCCGCTTCTACTTTTCTTTGAGATATATATATATATATTTTTTTTTTCTTAACACTAATCACCTAATTGCTTTGCACCTGTGCATGCCTCTAGTCTAAGGGCTCATTTACACAACGCATTTACTTTCAAAAGGGGTGGGGCTTTCTGTGGCAAATTTTTGGCAGTGGAATCTTGGCTGCAGAAAATCTGATGCATACCCTTTTGAAGTCAATAGGGTCTGCGACGGATTTCCAACAGCAGAAATCCACTGCCGAAAATCTGCTTGGAAATCCTATGCAAAGCCTGCCCCTTTCAAACTTGCAGCTGGAAACACTTCAAAAGTAAGTCAGCTTGTGTGAACTAGCCCTAAGGGTGTATTCAAACAGTGCTGTTGTGGCATGGATCTTGCCAGCGTGGTAGACAAATGCATGTCAAAACCTGATGCAATTTTATTGCTAATTGGCACAACGTTGCAATTTAAATAAATTTCAACCTTTTGTAATATGTTTGTTTAAAAATATTTGAATATTTAGTAATGGAAAAGGCTATTGGTACACTAACCAGTCCTGCAGCAGCATCATGCTTGCCCATGAGTTATAGACAATAGATGACTCATGGACAAGGCTGCATGAGCAGACACACCAATCACCTCCCACCACCACCATAAGGGACATGCCCCCTTCCCCTGAGAGGATATCTAACACTGTGAGCTAATGAAAAGAGGTATTTTTATAATAAACTAGCTGAGTACCTGGCATTGCACGTTTTTTCCTTCCCAATCCTTGTTGTGGAGGACAATCAACAGAGGAAGCTTTTGACTTCATATCCTGTCCTCATATATTGTTGTCATATGCCAACCCCATATCCCGACCTCATATCCTGTTCTCCTATCTCGACCTCCTATCTCGACTTCTTATCCCGACCTCCTATCCTGACCTCCTATCCCGACCTCCTATCCCGTTCTCCTATCTCGACCTTCTATCCCAACCTCCTATCCCGTCCTCCTATCTTGACCTCCTATCTTGATCTCCTATCCCGACCTCCTATCCCAAACTCCCATCCCAACCTCCTATTCCGACCTTTTATCCCATCCTCCTATCCTGTCCTCCTATCTTGACCTCCTATCCCAACCCCCCATTGATTTGCATGGGACTTTAACCCGATAACGACCATGGACGAGTATAGACGTCCAGGTTGGCGGGCGTTCCCGCACCTGGACGTCTATGCTCGTCCATTCTTCTCGTGGGTGCTGCCCAGTGCACCCACGAGATCACGGCAGGGATTCGGCTGTATCACACATCGCGATCGCGGGGTGCTGTGTGTGGCCGCGGCTGGCCGGGACCTGCCGCACTGCCGGGAGTGAAGTTCACTTCACTCCCGACAGTTTAACCCTTACAGCCGCGGTCAGAAGTGACCGCGCGCTGTAAGGAGTTCTGACAGAGGGAGGGGGCTCCCTCTGTCTCCTCTGCAGCACCCTGCATCGCGATCGCGGGGTGCTGTGTGTGGCCGCACTGCCGGGAGTGAAGTTCACTTCACTCCTGACAGTTTAACCCCTACAGCTGCGGTCAGAAGTGACCGCGCGATGTAAGGAGTTCTGACAGAGGGAGGGGGCTCCCTCTGTCTCTCCTGCAGCACCCCGCATCGCGATCGCGGGGTGCTGCTGCATACCTGGGCTGCCGGGGGTCCTACAAAGACCCCCAGGTCTGCCCTGGGTATTGCCTGAGAGGCACGTCCTAATATGCTGCCTGCTAGTGAAAACTGGCAGGCAGCATATAACTGCAATGCTTTGGAATACTAAGTATTCCAAAGCATTAAAAAGTGTAAAAATAAATAAATAAATAAATAAAATAAAAGTGTAAAAAAATATATATATATTAAAAATACATTTATTAAATGAATCTAATAAAAAAAAAGCATAATGTGTAGGATCGCATTGGCGGACATCCGCAGCATGTAATATGCTGCGGATGTCCGCCACGTGATCCTACACATTATGCAGCAGTCACGGTAATGAGCTCGCTGCTGCGGCTGGGTAGCTTTGTGCGTCCACTCATAGTGGCGGATTTTCCCCCAGTAGTCATGAGCGGACACACTGAGCTACCCAGCCGCAGCAGTGATGGATATATTTGCCATGAGCGGGTGCTTATTCCCACAACATGGCGGATATATCCATCAGGAGCCTTAACTGTCACAGACAGACGCGTTATACTACCAGCCGACCAAGGACCAATCAGAGAGGTCCCTGGTCCAGCCAATAACTTGTAGGGGTGCGGTATATAAATGGGGTCACTTGTGGGGGTTCGGGTACTGTTCTGCCCTGAAAGCCAAATGGCGCTCCTCTCCTTCTGAGTCCTACCACGCGGCCAAGGAACCATATATGGCCAAAGCGGGGGTGTTTCCGAACATGGGACAAGCAGCGAAATAAAATATAGGGTGCATTTCTTTCAATATCAGAAGTGATGTACAAAAAATATGCCCCCAAATGATGCATTTGTGAAAAATTGCAATTTTCGAATTTTTAACACTGACTTTGTAATAATTCCTGCCAAAAAACTATGGTGTTAAAATACTCGCTGTACCCCCTAGCGAATACCTTGAGGGGTCTAGTTTTTAAAATGGGGTCATTTGGGGGGGTGTTCCTATGTTCTACTACCTTTTAATTTCTGCAAACCTTGCATAGCACATAAAAAAAGATGTAAAATTTTCAAAATTTTCAAAATTTCAAGTTTAATTGTTAGGCTTCTAACTAATTTAAAATGTTAATTAAAAACTAAAAAATGACGTCAAAATAAAGTAGACATCTGAAAGTATAAGTTTCATAAACTATTTGGTCAGTATGTATAAATATATGCAACCAATTAGTGTTAAAATAGCAAAAAATCGTAATTTTTTATAAAAATGTAATGATTTTTTGCATTGTAAAAAAAAACTACAAATGATATTGGCTTACTTTTACTATGTACATGAAGGACAACTTGTGACAAAAAAACAATGTCAGAATTATCGTGATTGGCAAAACGTTACCAGAGTTATTCTCTAATAAAGACAGACATCCCCGATTTGAAAAAACAGGCCTGGTCTTTCAGGGGCGTACAGGTTTATTTGGGTTGGTCCTTAAGGGGTTAAACAAAACCCCTGACCCTCACAAATGGGGGTAGTTAAGGGTTAAATTAACTATCCTATATTTTAAGTGGACATATAAGTAACATGTGACCAAGTATTATCAAAATATCTCCAGCCGTTTGGAAGTTATGCAGTAACATATATTTCCCATAGACTTGTATGGGACTTTAAACAAAAACCCTGACCCTGGCAAATGGGGGTGGGTAAGGGTTAAACTACCTATCCTATGTTTGTTGTTGACATATAAGTAACATGTGTGCCAAGTTTCACGTTAATATCTTTAGCCGTTTGGACGTGATGCTGGAACATACACACATACACACACACATACATACACACATACATACACACATTGAGTTTTACATATATAGATATAGGTGATAGAGATATAAAAATTATATTATAAGGAGCTTCAAGTTACTTGCTTGTTTTTTCTCTGGTTTTGTCATATTGCTTGCTGACAATTGCCCCATACATGTATTTTGGCTGCTATATTCTGAGCTCCAGCTTTGCCTTCTGGCTATATGTGGCTGGCTGTTCAGTTCACTCATTTTGTTAGTTTGGGCAGATACCAGCAGTCATGGACTGGGATTTTTACAGTACATAGCAACTATAAAATGGGTAGAATACGTTTTGTAAAAAAGCTTACCTTATATCCATGTTGAAAATATACCGAAGCAAAGATGTTCTTCTAACAGTCAGTAGGCCACAGCTAAATGTTTTCAGCTATAGAACAAAGTAAAATCTTTATCCTGAAAGGTCAAAACTACACATGAGGCGGTAACTGTCTTTTTTGGAGTTCAGTGACTCAGTGCTACAAGGTACCTTTGTCTCTACGTGCTGACTTCTTCCTCATACTGCTGCTGTGACATCATAGCTAAATAGTATAATAAGTAAATATACTGTCAAATATTTACTAGTCCATGTCAGTAAAGTCTCTTCCTGAAACGTTGTGTGTGTAATGCTTTGAGTTATTGTGAAACAAGAAACATATTATACTATCAATACAATACATTTCCCATCAGTTAGATTAGAAAATTGAACAGAATTTTGTATATATAGGGTGTACCACCTAAAACATTTAGGCTATACTTCCATTTGGGGTTTTTTCTGGCAGTTTTTGGAGATCTGCCACTGTAGTTTTTGAGCCAAAGTCAGAAGTGGATCCATAAGGGAGAAGTGTAAGTCCTTCCTTTATATGTCCTATTCCTTATGAATCCACTTCTGGCTTTGGATCAAAAACTGCAGTGGTAGTATTCCAAATACTTCCAGAAGAAAACCAAGTGGAAACTTAGCCTTAGGAAAGTTAAATCCTTTGGTGCTCTTCTGTCATGATGCTAGAAATTCTATTTAGCAGTTTCCTAGTTATGTTTAGCTATTCTCTCATTGGCTGATTGGCAATTAATAGAGATTCCTTAGCAGGTGCTCATCAGGGACAAGCACACATAGACTAAAAAGGGGGCTTGAGCCCCTGCTATTTTGATGCCCCTCCTTCAGGTGCCCTTTTTTGGATCATTATGTGGATATTGTTGTATTTTAATAAATGATGTTAAAAAAGAAGTATCATGCATAAAAATGTATCCCCTATCCAAAGGATCCCAATCTTCTACACGGGCCCCCTGCTCTCTCTTTAAGCATGATATATCTCCTTTTAAGGGGTACTCTACTGGCCAGCGTTCGGAACATTTAGTTCCGAATGCTGTGCGTGCGCTGCGGGGTCGGCCATGCCCCCTCATGAAATCCCCTCAATATAAGTCTATGGGAGGGGGCGCATATCGCAGGAGAGCAGTTAGACCAGTTGCCCATAGCAACCAATCAGATTTTTTGTTGAAAAATGCGAAAAAAGGGTTGATTTAAACTTTTATTATGGGAGGGACTTATTCACATTCATTAACACTTTTGAAAAATAGTTTATTCACTATTTTGTAGTACAACCTTCAGTTTGCTGGGCAACAATGTACTACAACTGTAGTGCCTTCTTGTCTTGGGTGATAAAGGTTGTGAGCTTATAGTGCATTGTCACTTTACATACTGGAGTACAGACTCCAATATGCAAAGGGACAAAGAACTACCACCCCCAGTTTCAGTGCTTTGTCCCTTTGCATACTGGAGGTTACAAACTACATTTTTACCAGGGAGGACCCTGATGGTGTGGTGAAAAATCCTGCTGTTTAATGGAGACTCGGCACGAAGGAAGAGGAAGGCAAACAGACACGTACTCCTCCGCGTGCTGAACTGGTAGGTTTATGTGATGTAGCAGACGTGCCTGCACATGGCAGGCACATCTGCTACCTAGGCAACCTCTGTGCTGGCATTAAATGGATCTCACATCTTTTGAGTGACAGCATGGGGGCCGCGGACTCCGTCTCTATAGTCATTATGTGATCTGACTCCTAATGGCTTTCTTCCTTTCTGACCCGGCAGCCCCTGCACTGACATTAGGGGCCCATAATGACTGGGGGGGGGGGGCTGAGGGCCGATTTAGTGTTCAGGATGTGGTGTTGCATGGTCCTGATGCCTGATGGCTGGCTCATGGCTTTGGCAATAGATTTAAAAAATAAAAATGCATTGAAGGGGCAGGTACAGAAAAAAGGGCAGGGGCTCAAGCCCCCTTTTAAACCTATGTGTGCACATCCCTGGACGTCCAGTTGCTCTAACTTGTTGGCGGCTGGGATGTATGCATAGGTCCAATAGTGAGAAGGGGTTTATGTAAGTGTGGCTGTGTGAAGGGGGGAGGGGCGGAAGACAGTGTTTGTTGGCGGGTTACAACTTGTGGGGAGAGGGGCAACATGTAGGGAAGGAGACAGTGTATGTAGAGGTGGCAGTGCATGTAGAAGGTGACAATGAGAACATGGGCATAGAAAATGGCAGGTCATATTTGTATGGTTTGAAGATTTTAGTATGGGTGGGGTATATTGGTATGGGTGTTTCATACCTTTTTGGGGAGGAGCTTAGGGGCCTCCTCAGTAGGTCTTGCAGGGAGGTACCCAAATTTAATGTTATGCCTCTGGAAAAGTGCCCTTTTTTTTACTTGAGCCCCTGTTGCACAAAATGTCTGTTCACATCCCTCGTGCCCATAACAGAGATCGTAAAATTCTTATGTAGACTTTGTCACTTTATACATAAAGTACATCACACAAGTTTACATAAGGTAGTTAAGGAATTATGTAATGGTTTTGTTGGTCTTCATATATATTCTAAATGGTTGTTTAGGATGGTTATTGCTTGAAAGCGAATGTTCTTGGAGGTCTAGGAAGTAAATGACAATTAAATTATACAACAAGATATTTACATGATAAAGTTATTATTTTAAAGTGTACCATTCATAAGAAAAAAAAAAACTTTTGGCATGCCTCTGTGCTGTATATTAGAATGAACTTTAAAAAGAACTGCATCACTGTATGAGGGTAGTTACTTCGTTTTCCCATTCTTCTGAATAGCTGCAGAATAATATGGGAACATAGTGGATATACAACTAGGCATATTTATGGGATCAGTCAATTATTGCTGCATTTTTTTTATGAAGGCCAGATATTACAATACTAAGACATACCGCATACAAGTTATTTGCTATATATTGTTTAATCTAAAGTATGTAAAAATTGTTACCTATCAACCTCACATCTATCCTTCTGTTATCCTACAAACTGAATAAATAGCATGCCATGAAGTAAAGAGTAAAATAGGTGATAGTATTGTGATAGGGAATAACTGATAATTCAGGTTATTATAATTTTATAGTTGTAGAATATTAGCTATTTTAGAAATTTCTAACATAGTTCTGTCACCTAAACCACTCCCCCTATGAGTAAATGGAATTCCCCATAGCTGCACACTATTTGCTTTGGCTGTCAGAGCGCCATGATAAAAGCTGTCTGCTCTGTCCTTACTTTGTTTACAGAGTACAGTACTGAATGATATCTTCAATAAAGTTAATGTGCTCATACACCTTATTTGAAAGTTGGCCCAATCCCCCGGTATTGGCGGGTTTGGCCGACTATCTTAGGCAGTGTTTTCAAATGAGTGTGCCCCCAGCTGTTGCAAAACTAAAAGTCCCAGCAAGCCAAAGGCTGTCCAGTCATGCTGATAGTTGCAGTTTTGCAAGAGCTAGGAGCACATTGTTTGGGAAAAACTGATCTAAAGTGTATAGTGGCCCCTGACACTCCACTGACAGATGATGTCAGTGGAGAGAAGAGCAAGGTGTTTTAGACTGCCACCCTCCCCCACCTTTTGTTCTGGGAGGGATAAATTGGCAATACAGCTATCAGGATGGGGCCTACCCCTCTCCCTAGACAACACATGAGCGACAATGCCAAAGGCTCAAGTGTATGGGGAGTGTTTGGGGAGGTCTGAACAGATAACTATTGATTCAAGCATGAATCACTTAGAACTGCAAACAAAACATGAGAGAAAATTCAGTCTGTGTGAGCTGTCCTCCAAGGTTTCTCTATTCCTGTCCACTATTTGAGTTTCTATATAACTCCCTCCATATTGTTATACCAGTCCAGTGACAGGGCAGTGATAGGAAGTTGGAACACAGTAATAAGAATAAAACAGAGATTCAAGGAAGATGGTGTTATGACAAGCTTCCTGAAGCGTTTAAACACTTGCTTAAAGGGGTGCTCCAGTACTGAACAACTGGAACCCCTCCCCCCAACATACTCCTGCCCAATACCCCGGATCTCCCAATGCACAGAGGGGGCATTGTTCTGATTACGGCACTGAGTCGACCACCGTACGAAGCAGTGGTCAACACACCTGCTCCATGCATCGCTATGGGAGAGCTGGAGGTATCTCTGTCTCTTCCATAGAGATGCATGGAGGGGGCGTGTCAGCCACTGCAGTCCCTGCTCTATGCATAGGGTTTGCTGAAGTGCTGGGCAGGAGAACGCAGGGGTCCCAGACACTTAACCCCTATCCTGTGAACATTGTGATCATTGTGAACTTTTTCACCATGAAAATTACCCCAGATACCCTTCCAAGAACACATTTTTAATCAAAGAAAGAATAGCCAGGGCACCCACTTGTCTTTATCTTGCTTGCTTCAGTGTTCTTTATTCATTTGAATAGGAATGACATCAGATCTAACAGGATGAGACGGACAACATGCAACGGGGAGTGTTTCTCTGGGCTCTTATAAGACCATTGCTGTGTTTGTAAGGAAGAACAAGATGAAAGTAAGGAAAAACAAGGTGAGAAATTCAGTAATCAAGTATGACACCTGATTTCAACAAGTACCTGCAATACTCCCCAACAAGTATCAGACTATTCTAGGTATTTAAGTTGGTCATCCTTCAGGAATGGAGCAGGAGAGACAGAAATATGGAAATATGGTGAGCACTTCCTTATTGCATACAAAGAAGAGCCAGAATTCACACAGTGCAGTACTATGTCTAGGCAGGCCTGTATGCCTTAATGTCTCCTTTCAGCGATTGCGCATGGCCACAGGAAACATGCAGTGAAGCCTGTAATAACGGAGGAAGGGAGGCACGAATCAGCAAATTGTAAGTACCATTGCCATCAGTGTCCCCCGGATTGCACTGGAACAGGTAACTATGTCACATCTATGACCACCTTTATATAGATATTCCAAACAAGCAAGAGGAACATCAAATCTGCCAGCATACTGTATCTTGTCACGGTTAGTACTCACCTCCCCGCTTCTCGCCTGCCTCCGCTATGGCCCTGTCTCCTGCTACTGCCGGAGGGGCTGGGATTCGCATCATGGGACCCGCATGCGAGTCCCAGCCCATCACTCACCTCTTCGCTCCCCTGATGCCTCCGCTCTGTCTCAGCTCCTGCGCGCACGTCCGCATCTCTTAGGGCGCGCGCCGGACCTCTAAAATTGAAAGGCCAGTGCTCCCATAATTATGTCTTATACCTGTCCCCACTCTACAAGTTCCTCCACCTCCCCTTCTTCCCTGCCGGATCTTCAGTGCCCCATAGCCTGAGATTATGCAATCCCAAGTCTGTTGTTTGCCCGTGTATTGACTCTTCCGCTACGTTTCTTGACTACGCCACCTTGCCGCCTGCCTTTACCTTCTGCTAAATCAGACTATGCCTCTGCCTCATCCTACTGTACCTCACTTTGCCCAGCTACCTGTGTGGTTGCGTCATATCGGGGGTAGCAACCTGGGTGCCGCCTGCCGCAGCAAGCCCATCCTGCCTTGTGGTGGGCTCTGGTGAAAACCAGTGGCACCTTAGACTCCGCTCCCCAATACGGCTCAAGTCATCGGCCTCACAGTTCAGTGGATCCACACCCTGCATCGTAACATATCTCTTGTTCTAGATGCTGCAGAGCCTTGGTACACATAAGAGTAGTCAGCATAAAGAAATCAAATATATCCTATTGCTCCTCTGCCTCTTCCAGTCTCTCCCCTGGCAATTCATAGTCCAACAAATACAGTTCAAAATATTACCAATGACATACAAGGCTGTCCATAAATTGTCCTCTTCTTACACCTTTTACCTAACCTCCTAAGACCTCTCCATGTGTAGTCTACGAGTTTCTCAAAATACCTCCTGTTTGCTTTTCACACAACCTTCTCAAATATTTCTCCTGTGTATCCCCATACTTGGGAACTCTCTAGCCCAACACACTACCCCAAAACACCTGAAAACCCAAAAGCCTACAACCTACATTAATGCTGCTGCCATCACCACTACCATTTGAGCAGTTTCTACCATCACCGCTGTCTCCTTCCCCCTTGAATTTGTAAGCCTTAAAGGGCAGGATCTTCTCTCCAGCTGTACCATTTATCATTATGAAAAAAAAGTGCCAATATGCAATGAAAAAATGCCACGGAAGAAAAGTTTTGTGTATAGTCTGTTTCACTATTACCCTTTTAGAACATGTGAAAAAAGGGTCAAAAATGCTGTGTGACACCATCCTTTATTTCATAATGTATTGTTATAGTTTTCAGTTCTTGAGTTTCACAGTATGACTTTTAAGGATTTAACTACAAATTAATACACAGTACACACAGTACAGACTTTTAAGGATTTAACTACAAATTAATACATATTAATAAAGATAATATATTATCATTGTCTAGCACAGATAATATGCTATGGTTATCTAGCATAGATTTCAGCCAAGTAATATCATTTATTGTGTGTGACCACATGATGGCAGGAGAAACTTGCAGTTTGAATTACTTAACCTAGTTCTTTTATTTTCAAGAGAAAATACTGTATTAAGTTTCAAAACTGAACTTTCAGATTTTTATCTTGCAAAAGAGATAAAATGATTTTCCCATTGGAGATGACAAAATGTACATGCCCTAGGTATGAATTGAAGCAGCATACATTCTATATTTCATTTTTACTTTTGTATGCCTTTATTAAAGATTTTAATGAAATTGAATGCATTTCTTACAGTTTATGGGACAGATTTACTAATCCTTTCTAGTTGTCTAGAGATGTGCCAGATTTATTATTGTGGCTGGCACTGTATGATACATTTGGTGCATCTTGCTAGACATATTAGACCATTGACTGACTTTGTTCACAATAGTGGTTTGTGCCAAAACTATAATACAATTTGGCTTACATGTCTAAAGACAAATAAATAAATGAGGTACAAGGCATGTATGCCATTTTTGGTGCAAATTCAGTCAGGATTCTGGTTAAGTTAGCTTAGTATACCAATAGCACATGCAAATGTTAGGGGATAAGGGTTATCCCAACCAGAATATATATCCATACCCTGGCTATAATAGTGCTATATTAGCTCCCTATACAAAAGTATGGCAAGTATGCTGTGAACTCCTATATATATGCAAATACCAAAAAAGAAGAAAACTGGAGTCACTACAACAATTCCATTAAAACATAAATATTTATTTTCAGTCAATTAAAATCATCACAAAGACGACTAAACTGGAACCTGCATTGTCTTATATGTAACTAATGGGAAAATGATAATGCTAACTTTACCTCAAAAACCATACATAGGTATGAGGAGGGAAAGTCAACCGCATTACATGTATTGTACTCATTAATCAATGTTAGTATCAGAAAATAGTGCAACCAGCCTAAAACACTGGCTCTAAAATAGCTAAATGGATAATAAATACATATAAAAACCAGGTACAAGGATTATGCCATACTGACCACAGAAAGTGCAAGTGCAAAAAAAGTGACAACCACAGGGACCAGAATGGTGTCACTCCAACGCGCGTTTCGGCACGTCCAGCCTTCGTCCGGGAGTCCATTTCCGGTTTAATCGTCTTTATATGTGATGTATGTATTCCTCCTTTTTAATACAATGTGAAGATTTTAATTGTCTGAAAATAAATATCTACAGCTTTCTTCTTATTTGGTATTTTCATTTAGCTTAGTAAATGTCCCATATGTGTTTCTATATTTTTCATATATATATATATATATATATATATATATATATATATATATATATTGACCTTGGTCATCTTTGTGTAACTTTTATGAGCTCAGCTTCATAAGTGCAGTTCAGAACTATACTAGAATTAAGCTAGAACGGAACTGAAGGAAACTGCCAAAACCTTAACCCTTTCTACTCTCTTCCTCCTTTCAAGTTCCCACCAATTAGTTTAATCCATTCATAATGTTACATTTCAGAAATTCACAATTATTGTCTCCTTAGTACTGAAACTCTGTGAATTCTCCCAAATCCCTGTACTGAGCAAAGAAGCAGTTATGCACCTATCAGACCTCCATGCACCATGTCTTTTTTCCTAAACTTGTAAACATTTAGATTCTCTTACCTTATTTTTATTTTGTTTTGCTTTGGTTCCAGCATTCCACCCATTTATCCCAGGAGTATTTATTAGCCGGAGACTGCATCAGGGTTTATTCCTTGCTTTTCCCATGATCAGAGCACATGGTAAGATGAACTTTGTGATCTGTTTGAACTAGTGTGGTGATGTCCGGCGATGTCCGGTGGACACTGCTGCTGTGGCACTGTGTCTGTGGGGCAGCTTGGCCCAGAGAAGGGGGTTAGGTCTTGCAGCAGGGGGCTGCCAGACCGCTGGGTCATTCCCCCTATGGGCACCAATTTGGTCATGTGTGATCGAGTTTTTCTCCTAAACTTCCTTGCTTACTTTTTTCCAAATTAAAATTTTCCTTTCCAAAAATACATTTACAAATACAAATACATTTTTTTTTTTTTACATATTTCTTTTAGGCACTGTGTTATATAAACTACAATTACTTTAGCTATTATGGCAGTCATCTTTCTCACAGAAAACAGGACTTGATAGATCAATTGGCAGCACTGGTAAACCAATCTACTAAAAATGGAGACAAGCTTTCTTTTCTACTTATACATTTGTAACCATCCCCTTGACCTATTTTCTTTGTAATGCTATCACCCTCCCATTTGCCTTAAAACTCATAGAACAACATTTCTGTGTAAAACTTTCCTGCCACTTCTCACCAAATCAATTTTCAGCAAGCTGCAATCTGATTTCTGACCCCACCGCTCTACTGAAACTACCTCAACTAAAGTCCCTTGTGATCTACTTATTGGCAGAGTTATATGACATTTCTCTGTGCTTCTCCCTTCTTGGCCTGTCCTCTGACTTTGACACAGTTGACCATTCTCTCCTGTTACAAACACTCTCGTCTCTCGATATCACAGAGTTGACCCTTTCATTGATCTTCTAATACCTCACAGTTAAATATTTAACACCTCCCACTTATATACCACTTTCTCGCTCTCTCTGATCGCATCTCTCTGTAAGGAAATGGAGAAGATTGTGGTACATTAGGGCTCACACCTGTTGGCTGGTAGCCTTGATGCAGTGAGGTCATAATAAAGTCATGATATTTGGCTTTGTCGGGGTCACCTGACTGGGAGGCTACTTGGCTTTGCGCCTTATGGAGGATGTGACACCTCAATTATAAAAAGGGTACCCAAGCTAAGTCAAAGTGTTAACTGCTGTTACTTACTGCTTATAAGAAGTATCTAGGACATGCATCACATTTCTCTACACTCCAATAAGCACCACACAGCTCATACACCTGTTTGTTGATGTGCCTGTCTGACTATTGGGTTCTTTGGTCTCATGATGTTGCTCTATAAAGAAGACTCGTCCTGAAGAGACATGTCCATATTGTGGCATGAAAGGCAACTTGCTACTTGTATTTAACTTCAAATTGGGACTTGAAACTAAGGTTTACCTGGCTCAGAGTATTCTTGCTCATTACCAGACAGAGTGGGTACCAGGACAACAGGATGATAGCAGATTTTGCAACTGTTTAATATTGTAGCTGCCCACTGGGGTAGAATAAAGCCACATTTCTCATTTTAATGTTATACCAAGTTTCCCATAAAATACCATGCATCTGCTAAGTGAACATGTGTGGCTTCTTGCATGTGGAGCTCCATTTTTCAGTATTACTAGTCCAGTGCTATAGCCAGGAGAGTTTTATTCACCTCCCACTATCTAAAACTCAGCATGGAGAAAATTTAATATATTATCTTTTTCTTGCATCTTACAGAAATATGTATAGAATCCATATACTCCACTTTTATAATTCCCATTGTAAAAGAAATTAAGGCTTTCCTCTTATCTCTGACCACATTTAAAGTTTTAGACAGCTATCCCTTTTGTTAATATTTGTGTTCCTACTAAATGCACTGTATTACCTACAGAATGGCATTCACTGCTATAGCTTGCCATCAAGGACTTTTGTGATGTAACCCATTCCTTGCTATCATCATGATGCAGTTTCTTTAATTTCTGTTCACTTAGCAACTTATAAACACAGTGTATTAATAACCCCCTTCTACCTTGACATGCCATTTATAGCGCTTTACTTTGTAAAACATCAACCCAGTACAGTGCCATCCTCCTCAGTCCAGTGCATTTCTGCAGTACCACATGATGGCATAGCAGAGAGTAGCAAGTACTGTCCTGCGATGGGCTGGACAAATAAGGGAAACAAAGTACCTTTGTGAGTACTGCTGGCAAATGACTCAGCTCTGGTCCCACCTTAAAATGGAGAGAATAACTGTGCAGTATGAAGGTAATTCTCAGGAGCTCAATAACAGTAGTAGGAACCCTAAAGTCACTACTGAAGGGTTCATTTAACAAAATTATGAGTACAGGCATGCTTTAAAGCAATAGGAGGTTTAAGTGAATGTATCACCTAGATCTTCTTTTACTGATTAAACCAAATATGTGATCCAATTCATGGTATATTATAACCATGGTGGATGGTAAGAGGCCCATGACTTATGGATTCAGGTTCAAAGGAAACTCTTGTAGTAAGGACTTGCTGTAAATGATTGACAAACCTTTATTATAATTACATATTAATAATTACAAAGCTTGAAAATGATACATGGCCATCAGGTTTAACAAGCATATATATATATACCTGACAGATCATAGCATGGAACTTAAAAGGCAGGTTTATGGTTAAAAGGTAGGTTCAAGATATAGAAGAAATAGGATATATGTGTAACGAAGTTTGGGTCCATGGTCAAAAGAAAAATGTGAGCCGTGCCAGTAAGAGGGACAGGCGGAATAGGCTGCAGAGTAGGACACAGGTTATAGTATACAAAAGGTGAAACAACAATCTGTCTGTTTATACTATTTCTGTGCGCCATTTGGATGGCACAATTTCCACATCTTTTTTCCCCCCAACATGCTGAAGCGGGCATGTTATCACTTGGTGTGATTTAAAGGGGTACTCTGGCCCCCAAAACATCTTGTCCCCTATCCAAAGGATAGGAGATAAGATGTCTGATTGCGGGGGTCCCGCCGCTGGGGACCCCAATCTCACACACAGCACCCACCTGTGAGAGCTGCACACACAGTGCTGCAGCCCCGAGTCTGCCGGGTCACGACTATGGGGCCGGAGTATCGAGACATCACGACTCTGCCCCCGTGTGACGTATGCCCCGCCCCCACAATGCAAGTCTATGGGAGGGCGGATTTGTGACATCACGATACTCCGGCCCAGTAGTCGTGACCTGGCAGACTCAGAGGCTGTGGTGCTGCATTCAGCTCCCACAGGTGGTTGCTGCATGCGAGATTGTAGGCGTACCCAGCGGCAGGACCCTTGCAATCAGACATCTTATCCCCTATCCTTTGGATAGGGGATAAGATGTCTTAGGGCCGGAGTATCCCTTTAAAGTCAGGCCTGTGAAACGATACACCAGATTGTGTCGCATAAGTCTGTTGCAGCATCTACCACTTGTTGTATGAAAAAATGTTTTAAGAAAGTTTAGACATGTAGCTCTAAAATTACCATATACCACGTGCCACAATAGTAAATACATTACTACTCAAGCATAGCTACTTTCTATTAAACTACAATAGTAAATCTGGGCATATTCTTCAGTGTGGCAGGAAACATTTGAATGCTTGAATATCTGTATGACATCTATCATGCTTAAAGGGGTTGTGCGCTGCCCTGCCTTTCGGAGCTCCGCTCGCAGCGTCCTGAAGTTCATTACTCCGAACGCTGTGTGCGGGCTTCCATGTTGGCGGCCGCCCCCTCGTGACGTCACGCCCGGCCCCTCGTGACGTCACGCCCGCCTCCTCAACCAAAGTCTATGGGAAGGGGGTGTGACAGTGGCCGCGCCCCCTTCCCATAGACTTTCGTTGAGGGGGCGGGCGTGACGTCACGAGGGGGCGGGTGTGACCTCACGAGGGGGCGGCCGCCAACACGGAAGCCCGCACACAGCGTTCGGAGTAATGAACTTCCGGACGCTGCGAGCGGAGCTCCGAAAGGCAGGGCAGCGCACAACACCTTTAACTTCAGGGATTGGGGCGCACTGTGATCATGTCAAGGTAAAGTACATTTTTTGCTATGGTTTTCAAAATTGCAGCAAAATTGCTGTGGTTGTTCCACAATTACTAAAAACTGCAGTGTGTAAATACAGCTTGAAGTATCGTTTTGAGCACCAGGGTAGCTTGTCTACCCTCTAAATGTACAGTTGTACAAATAAAATATTTCCCAAAAAGATTGTTCATCCTTTGCCTGGTATCATAAATCATGTATGGCCAGTCTAAACAAGTTTAAAAAGGTATTCCAGGAAAAAACTTTTTTTTATATCAACTGGCTCCAGAAAGTTAAACAAATTTGTAAATTACTTCCATTACAAAAATCTTAATCCTTCCAATAATTACCAGCTGCTGAAGTTGAGTTGTTCTTTTCTGTCTGGCAACAGTGCTCTCTGCTGACATCTATCGGCTTGTCTCGGGAACTGCACAGAGTAGAAGAGGTTTGCTATGGGGATTTGCTTCTACTCTGGACAGTTCCCGAGACAGGTGTCATTAGAGAGCACTTAGACAGAAAAGAACAACTCAAATTCAGCAGCTCATAAGTACTGAAAGGATTAAGATTTTTTAAGAGAAGTCATTTACAAATCTGTTTAACTTTCTGGAGCCAGTTGATATATACCAAAACATTTTTTTTCGAAAAATTGTTGTTTGTGACTTTTTAAGACAAATACAAGTGATGTGTTTTTTTGGTTCATGTGATTCAGGGACTTTCACTGAACAATTTGAAGAGAAGAGCCACAAAAGATGTACACATACACGTGTTTTGTAAAGCATTTTTTAAAGACCAGGACAATTTTCATGTATGCATTTTTGTTATTTATCTCCTCGCCTTCTAATAGCGAATAACACTTTTTTTTTATTCTTCAAGATCATAAAAGGGCCCTTTTTAATTGCAGTACCATTTGCACTTTTAATTAATACCTTCTTCACGTTTTCTGCATCTGGTAAGGTGAAAAGAATTTCCACATGGCAGAAAACCTGACAGATACACCAGCATCCTCCTCTGGATGGTTTTTTCTGTCGAGCCTACAGATGCAGCAGCATTACTGTCACCTGCTCCTGAGCCCTCATACATCCCGTATGCGGAAAATTAAAAAGTTATAGGGGTCAGAAGAGGAAATTTTTAAATGTTTACATTTTCGTGCATGTAGTTATGATTTTTTTTCCAGAAATAAGACAAAATCAAACCTATATAAGTAGGGTATCATTTTAATCGTATGGACCTACAGAATAAAAAGAAGGTGTCATTTTTACCGAAAAATGCACTGCATAGAAACGGAAGCCCCCAAAAGTAAGAAAATGGCGTATTTTTTTTTCAATTGTGTCGCACAATGATTTTTTTTTTATTTTGCCTTCGATTTTTGTGTAAAATGACTGATATCATTACAAAGTAGAATTGGTGGCGCAAAAAAAGCCATCATATGAATCTGTAGGTGCCAAACTGAAAGGGTTATGATTTTTAAAAGGTAAGGAGGAAAAAACAAAAAAGGGTTAAAATGCCTATTTAACGTTCACTCTTGACACTTTTGATGCATATTAATGTTAAACACAGGTAAAACCAAGAAAATACAGGCAATTTGGCCTAAATTGCTTATTTGATGTTCATTTTCAATGCTTATAATGCTCATTTATGTTATATCCAGCTACAAATGCTGCATGTATGATTAAAAAGTACCTGTCACTGTATAAACTTTTCTAAACTAACTCTATGGCTATGTTCCCTAACTACTCCTAAGACTCCTCCCACCTTTAAAAAAAATTCAGACCTTAAAAAAAACTGTGTATAATACCTTTCTTCTTGCTCACATAGTGCAATCTCCCAGCAGGAGAAAGTGGTCACTTCCCAGCAGACATGATACCACTGAAGCCTGCTGGGGGACCACTTCCGCGCTCACATGGTTGCAGTGCGGTGATGAATAGAAGACCTCAAGCTTTGTGCATCTTTTAATGAGGCTCTATGCATTTTTCAGTGAGGCTCTTTGCAGCTTTCGGTGAGGCTCTTTGCAGCTTTTAGTGAGGCTCTGTGCAGCTGTCAATCAAACTCAGTGCAGAGAAGCACCTGAGCTTGGTCTCCTGCCAGGCTGGGAGGAGACCAAACTCACTGTATTGATTGCAGTAGGGAACAGTGCCCACTAGTGGCCGATTATTCTATTACATTTTAAACCTATTTATGTTGATAATTTTACACCCTGTTCCAAATTATTATGCAAGTGATATTTTTCTCATTTACCTAAATAATTGAGGTAAATAACAGTCAGCATAATTCTCATGTTATCAACTATTAAGAGTACAATTCAAATGTTTTTGAACAAACCTCATAATGATAACAGTATTTTTTTTAAACATAAAAAACTTACAATGAACTGTTCCAAATTATTACACACAGTAAGTTTCAAAACACTTTATTGGTTGTAAAGAACTGAAAATTGTCATTTATTGTGTTTGCCGCATATTTACTGAAATCAAAAGCTATTTAAATCAAACTTTTAACAACATTTTAACTTTTTAAACATTTTAACAGGTCACGTTACATTTTAACATAGGACCTCTTATCTGATAGCAGCTTCACAAGTCTTGCAACCTTTGAACTTGTGAGTTTTTGGACAGTTTCTGCTTGAGTTTTTTTGCAAGATGTCAAAATAGCCTCCCAGAGGGGCCCTTTGGATGTAAATTGCCTCCCACCCTAAGAGATCTTTTGCTTGAGGATGCTCCAAAGGTTCTCAATAGGATTGAGGTAAGGGTAGGATGGAGGCCACATCATGACTTTCTCTTCTTTTATCCCCATAGCAGCCATTGATGCAGAGCTATTCGTTGCAGCATGAGATGGTGCATTGTCATGTATGAAGATGATTTCATTATGGAAAGCATAGTTCTTCCTTCTCTACCAAGGAATAAAGTGGTCAGTCAGAAACTCCACATAAATTGCAGAGTTCATCTTTACACCTTCGGGGACCCTAAAGGGGCAGACCATCTCTCTTTCCATGATTCCGGCCCAAAACATGACTCCACCACCGCCTTGCTGATGTCGAAGCCTTTGTGGAACAGGGTGGCCGTTCACCAACCATCCACCACTCCATCCATTTGGACCATCCTGGGTTTCACGGCACTCATCAATGAACAGGATTGTTTGAAAATTAGTCTTCATGTATTTTTCTGCCTAATGCAGCCGTTTATGCTTGTGAGCATTGGTTAGTGGTGACCGAATAGAAGGTTTATGCACAGTTGCAAGACTCTGGAGGACTCTACACCTTGATGTCCGTGGGACTTCAGAGGCATCAGCAGCTTCAAATATCTGTTTGCTGCTATGTAATGGTATTGTTAGGACCTGTGCTCTGGCCACACACGCGGGCCGTGAGGGCATGGCCCAGTCTCCTTCTTCATGCAAATCCCAGCCCGTCACTCAC